>NC_070633.1:18842241-19114741 GCF_947347685.1 Pleuronectes platessa
TCTAGGGAGACACCGATTAAGGCTCCCCCCCATAACAGGCCATAGTGTAACATAAATGCAAACACAGAAATGGATTGTCTTAACTGCATCTTTGGTTTTTCAAGGACAAAGTTGCTTCCTTTGTTTGCAAAGCGAAATTAATTTCTCCTATCATTGCTGGATTTAGATTATAATGTACTTTTCTCTCTTTTCAGTCGTCTTCAAATCTAATTGTTTTGATATATATAGCTTAATTGTTATCTGAATTAATCCTTGACTTTGAGATGAGTCTGCATTAGTTCAGACTTTTTTTTGTTAGTTTACTCCAGTAATATGTGTATATTAAAATTTGATCTGAATGTAGATCAAATTTAATTTAAATTAATTCCTTAATGTTAAAACATGCAAAATTACCAAAAACCAGTTCATTCTAATAATGAGGCAGTTGAATAAAAATGGGCTTTAAAATACTTGAGGATTCTGAGATTGGGATTAAGGGCCTCTGGCTCTAGCTCCATAGGAGTTAAATAAATATATTCAAAATACCAATTACTGATTATGTCCGATTTGATTTGAGGTAATACATTTCATAAAATGTTTTGACTAAATAAACTAAAATGTTGGAGGTTTCATGTAGACTTGTCGTTAAATTGGTTGGCTGATGATATTGGCCGATATGAGCCGTTCACACAAATACGTATCTGTATGAATATTTTCAGATATGAAATCTAAAGAAGAAAATCTATTTGTTTTTTTCTATCTTTCATCAAGTTTTATGGTAAAACATCAAGCCCAATTATTTCTTTATACGATTGTTTGACAACCAGATTTCGGGATTACTGTTGTGTTCTTTTTTTTTATATGCAACTGCCAGTGTTTAGAACTCTGAACAATGTTAGCATCCATTTATTAATTATTCTAGTTTTATATTATTTGTAAAAAGGTTCATTTAGCAACATTCATACAAATTTTAAATGCATACGAGTTAGCTGTAAGGTTAATTGTCATCAGCAGTCACTTCTCCAGATGATATTAGGCATCCTGAACTTTCAAAATAGCGTGGAATAGTAGAATATAATTTGCATAACCCAGGGATAAATTCTACTTGTAAGAAATTGAGTTTGAGTGACCTTACGTGATGCTTGATTCGCAAGGGAACTTGTACAAACAATTATTTAGGAGTTCCTGGTGATCTTTGGTATTGGAAAGCGTTGTATTCATACTTTTGAGCATTGCCAACTAAGAATGGCGTATTTTTAGTTGACCACTAATAGTAGTTTTTTTGAGTGACTTTCCATCAGTGATGGAGTGTAGCACCGTCAACATTTTTAAGTTAATTTCCCCTAGCCTTTAAGTTGTGTAAAATCAAATTTTTTAGTAAATGAATAGTCAGTGCAATGTAAATCTAATAAGCATTGTTAATTTAATTTGATTGAGCACGTGGGAATTAACATTTTTAGGTAATGTACCAAATAGATTTAAATTCAGATAAACTAAATTTCTTTAAAAATAATTAAAATGTTCAAGTTGACAAATGTAAATTTTTTAAGTACTACTTAACTTAAGTTAGGTTCTGTTACTTAATTTTTTTTAGGTAATCAGTTACCTCAAATATTTTGAGTGCTGTGAACTTGTTCGGTTAAAGACACTTGTTACCGCACTCCCTGGGAAAACAGAACGTCTTGCTCCATCTGGAAACTAGTTCTGAAGCAGCTATCCTGCGATAGTGTCCATCTGGTGCACCTGGAAGTTTCCTATTCAAGCCCTTTTGTGCTGGTAACATGGAGCTGAGAATTCTAGGGAGACACTGATTAAGGCCCCCCCCCCCCATAACAGGCCATAGTGTAACATAAATGCAAACACAGAAATGGATTGTCTTAACTGCATCTTTGGTTTTTCAAGGACAAAGTTGCTTCCTTTGTTTGCAAAGCGAAATAAATTTCTCCTATCATTGCTGGATTTAGATTATAATTTACTTTTCTCTCTTTTCGGTCGTCTTCAAATCTAATTGTTTTGATATATATAGCTTAATTGTTATCTGAATTAATCCTTGACTTTGAGATGAGTCTGCATTAATTCAGACTTTTTTTTGTTAGTTTACTCCAGTAATATGTGTATATTAAAATTTGATCTGAATGTAGATCAAATTTAATTTAAATTAATTCCTTAATGTTAAAACATGCAAAATTACCAAAAACCAGTTCATTCTAATAATGAGGCAGTTGAATAAAAATGGGCTTTAAAATACTTGAGGATTCTGAGATTGGGATTAAGGGCCTCTGGCTCGAGCTCCATAGGAGTTAAATAAACATATTCAAAATACCAATTACTGATTGTGTCCGATTTGATTTGAGGTAATACATTTCATAAAATGTTTTGACTAAATAAACTAAAATGTTGGAGGTTTCATGTAGACTTGTCGTTAAATTGGTTGGCTGATGATATTGGCCGATATGAGCCGTTCACACAAATATGTATCTGTATGAATATTTTCAGATATGAAATCTAAATTAGAAAATCTATTTGTGTTTTTTTCTATCTTTCATTAAGTTTTATGGTAAAACATCAAGCCCAATTATTTCTTTATACGATAGTTCGAAAACCAGATTTCGGGATTACTGTTGTGTTCTTTTGTTTTTATATGCCACTACCAGTTTTTAGAAATCTGAACAATGTTAGCACCCATTTATTAATTATTCTAGTTTTATATTATTTGTAAAAAGGTACGTTTGGCAACATTCATACAAATTTTAAATGCATACGAGTTAGCTGTAAGGTTAATTGTCATCAGCAGTCACTTTGCCAGATGATATTAGGCATCCTGAACTTTCAAAATAGCGTGGAATAGTAGAATATAATTTGCATAACCCAGGGATAAATTCTACTTGTAAGAAATTGAATTTGAGTGACCTTACGTGATGCTTGATTCGCAAGGGAACTTTACAAACAATTAGTTAGGAGTTCCTGGTGATCTTTGGTATTGGAAAGCGTTGTATTCATACTTTTGAGCATTGCCAACTAAGAATGGCGTATTTTTAGTTGACCACTAATAGTAGTTTTTTTGAGTGACTTTCCATCAGTGATGGAGTGTAGCACAGTCAACATTTTTAAGTTAATTTCCCCTAGCCTTTAAGTTGTGCAAAATCAATTTTTTTAGTAAATGAATAGTCAGTGCAATGTAAATCTAATAATTATTGTTAATTTAATTTGATTGAGCACGTGGGAATTAACCTTTTTAGGTAATGTACCAAATAGATTTAAATTCAGATAAACTAAATTTCTTTAAAAAAGAATTAAAATGTTCAAGTTGACAAATTAAATTTTTTTAAGTACTACTTAATTTAAAAGTTAGGTTCTGTTAGGTAATTTTTTTTAGGTAATAAGTAACCTCAAATATTTTGAGTACTGTGAACTTGTTCGGTTAAAGAGACTTGTTACCGCACTCCCTGGGAAAACAGAACGTCTTGCTCCATCTGGAGACTAGTTCTGAAGCTGCTATCCTAAGATAGTGTCCATCTTGTTGGTGCACCTGGAAGTTTGCTATTCAAGCCCTTTTGTGCTGGTAACATGGAGCTGAGAATTCTAGGGAGACACCGATTAAGGCTCCCCCCCATAACAGGCCATAGTGTAACATAAATGCAAACACAGAAATGGATTGTCTTAACTGCATCTTTGATTTTTCAAGGACAAAGTTGCTTCCTTTGTTTGCAAAGCGAAATTAATTTCTCCTATCATTGCTGGATTTAGATTATAATGTACTTTTCTCTCTTTTCAGTCGTCTTCAAACCTAATTGTTTTGATATATATAGCTTAATTGTTATCTGAATTAATCCTTGACTTTGAGATGAGTCTGCATTAATTCAGACTTTTTTTTGTTAGTTTACTCCAGTAATATGTGTATATTAAAATTTGATCTGAATGTAGATCAAATTTAATTTAAATTAAATCCTTAATGTTAAAACATGCAAAATTACCAAAAACCAGTTCATTCTAATAATGAGGCAGTTGAATAAAAATGGGCTTTAAAATACTTGAGGAGTCTGAGATTGGGATTAAGGGCCTCTGGCTCGAGCTCCATAGGAGTTAAATAAATATATTCAAAATACCAATTACTGATTGTGTCCGATTTGATTTGAGGTAATATATTTCATAAAATGTTTTGACTAAATAAACTAAAATGTTGGAGGTTTCATGTAGACTTGTCGTTAAATTGGTTGGCTGATGATATTGGCCGATATGAGCCGTTCACACAAATATGTATCCGTATGAATATTTTCAGATATGAAATCTAAATTAGAAAATCTATTTGTGTTTTTTTCTATCTTTCATTAAGTTTTATGGTAAAACATCAAGCCCAATTATTTCTTTATACGATAGTTCGACAACCAGATTTCGGGATTACTGTTGTGTTCTTTTGTTTTTATATGCCACTACCAGTTTTTAGAAATCTGAACAATGTTAGCATCCATTTATTAATTATTCTAGTTTTATATTATTTGTAAAAAGGTACGTTTGGCAACATTCATACAAATTTTAAATGCATACGAGTTAGCTGTAAGGTTAATTTTCATCAGCAGTCACTTTGCCAGATGATATTACGCATCCTGAACTTTCAAAATAGCGTGGAATAGTAGAATATAATTTGCATAACCCAGGGATAAATTCTACTTGTAAGAAATTGAATTTGAGTGACCTTACGTGATGCTTGATTCGCAAGGGAACTTGTACAAACAATTAGTTAGGAGTTCCTGGTGATCTTTGGTATTGGAAAGCGTTGTATTCATACTTTTGAGCATTGCCAACTAAGAATGGCGTATTTTTAGTTGACCACTAAAGGTCATTTTTTTGAGTGACTTTCCATCAGTGATGGAGTGTAGCACAGTCAACATTTTTAAGTTAATTTCCCCTAGCCTTTAAGTTGTGCAAAATCAATTTTTTTAGTAAATGAATAGTCAGTGCAATGTAAATCTAATAATTATTGTTAATTTAATTTGATTGAGCACGTGGGAATTAACATTTTTAGGTAATGTACCAAATAGATTTAAATTCAGATAAACTAAATTTCTTTAAAAAAGAATTAAAATGTTCAAGTTGACAAATTAAAATTTTTTAAGTACTACTTAATTTAAAAGTTAGGTTCTGTTAGTTAATTTTTTTTAGGTAATAAGTAACCTCAAATATTTTGAGTACTGTGAACTTGTTCGGTTAAAGAGACTTGTTACCGCACTCCCTGGGAAAACAGAACGTCTTGCTCCATCTGGAGACTAGTTCTGAAGCTGCTATCCTAAGATAGTGTCCATCTTGTTGGTGCACCTGGAAGTTTGCTATTCAAGCCCTTTTGTGCTGGTAACATGGAGCTGAGAATTCTAGGGAGACACCGATTAAGGCTCCCCCTCATAACAGGCCATAGTGTAACATAAATGCAAACACAGAAATGGATTGTCTTAACTGCATCTTTGATTTTTCAAGGACAAAGTTGCTTCCTTTGTTTGCAAAGCGAAATTAATTTCTCCTATCATTGCTGGATTTAGATTATAATGTACTTTTCTCTCTTTTCAGTCGTCTTCAAATCTAATTGTTTTGATATATATAGCTTAATTGTTATCTGAATTAATCCTTGACTTTGAGATGAGTCTGCATTAATTCAGACTTTTTTTTGTTAGTTTACTCCAGTAATATGTGTATATTAAAATTTGATCTGAATGTAGATCAAATTTAATTTAAATTAAATCCTTAATGTTAAAACATGCAAAATTACCAAAAACCAGTTCATTCTAATAATGAGGCAGTTGAATAAAAATGGGCTTTAAAATACTTGAGGAGTCTGAGATTGGGATTAAGGGCCTCTGGCTCGAGCTCCATAGGAGTTAAATAAATATATTCAAAATACCAATTACTGATTGTGTCCGATTTGATTTGAGGTAATATATTTCATAAAATGTTTTGACTAAATAAACTAAAATGTTGGAGGTTTCATGTAGACTTGTCGTTAAATTGGTTGGCTGATGATATTGGCCGATATGAGCCGTTCACACAAATATGTATCCGTATGAATATTTTCAGATATGAAATCTAAATTAGAAAATCTATTTGTGTTTTTTTCTATCTTTCATTAAGTTTTATGGTAAAACATCAAGCCCAATTATTTCTTTATACGATAGTTCGACAACCAGATTTCGGGATTACTGTTGTGTTCTTTTGTTTTTATATGCCACTACCAGTTTTTAGAAATCTGAACAATGTTAGCATCCATTTATTAATTATTCTAGTTTTATATTATTTGTAAAAAGGTACGTTTGGCAACATTCATACAAATTTTAAATGCATACGAGTTAGCTGTAAGGTTAATTTTCATCAGCAGTCACTTTGCCAGATGATATTACGCATCCTGAACTTTCAAAATAGCGTGGAATAGTAGAATATAATTTGCATAACCCAGGGATAAATTCTACTTGTAAGAAATTGAATTTGAGTGACCTTACGTGATGCTTGATTCGCAAGGGAACTTGTACAAACAATTAGTTAGGAGTTCCTGGTGATCTTTGGTATTGGAAAGCGTTGTATTCATACTTTTGAGCATTGCCAACTAAGAATGGCGTATTTTTAGTTGACCACTAAAGGTCATTTTTTTGAGTGACTTTCCATCAGTGATGGAGTGTAGCACCGTCAACATTTTTAAGTTAATTTCCCCTAGCCTTTAAGTTGTGTAAAATCAAATTTTTTAGTAAATGAATAGTCAGTGCAATGTAAATCTAATAAGCATTGTTAATTTAATTTGATTGAGCACGTGGGAATTAACATTTTTAGGTAATGTACCAAATAGATTTAAATTCAGATAAACAAAATTTCTTTAAAAAAGAATTAAAATGTTCAAGTTGACAAATTAAAATTTTTTAAGTACTACTTAATTTAAAAGTTAGGTTCTGTTAGTTAATTTTTTTTAGGTAATAAGTAACCTCAAATATTTTGAGTACTGTGAACTTGTTCGGTTAAAGAGACTTGTTACCGCACTCCCTGGGAAAACAGAACGTCTTGCTCCATCTGGAGACTAGTTCTGAAGCTGCTATCCTAAGATAGTGTCCATCTTGTTGGTGCACCTGGAAGTTTGCTATTCAAGCCCTTTTGTGCTGGTAACATGGAGCTGAGAATTCTAGGGAGACACCGATTAAGGCTCCCCCCCATAACAGGCCATAGTGTAACATAAATGCAAACACAGAAATGGATTGTCTTAACTGCATCTTTGATTTTTCAAGGACAAAGTTGCTTCCTTTGTTTGCAAAGCGAAATTAATTTCTCCTATCATTGCTGGATTTAGATTATAATGTACTTTTCTCTCTTTTCAGTCGTCTTCAAATCTAATTGTTTTGATATATATAGCTTAATTGTTATCTGAATTAATCCTTGACTTTGAGATGAGTCTGCATTAATTCAGACTTTTTTTTGTTAGTTTACTCCAGTAATATGTGTATATTAAAATTTGATCTGAATGTAGATCAAATTTAATTTAAATTAAATCCTTAATGTTAAAACATGCAAAATTACCAAAAACCAGTTCATTCTAATAATGAGGCAGTTGAATAAAAATGGGCTTTAAAATACTTGAGGAGTCTGAGATTGGGATTAAGGGCCTCTGGCTCGAGCTCCATAGGAGTTAAATAAATATATTCAAAATACCAATTACTGATTGTGTCCGATTTGATTTGAGGTAATATATTTCATAAAATGTTTTGACTAAATAAACTAAAATGTTGGAGGTTTCATGTAGACTTGTCGTTAAATTGGTTGGCTGATGATATTGGCCGATATGAGCCGTTCACACAAATATGTATCCGTATGAATATTTTCAGATATGAAATCTAAATTAGAAAATCTATTTGTGTTTTTTTCTATCTTTCATTAAGTTTTATGGTAAAACATCAAGCCCAATTATTTCTTTATACGATAGTTCGACAACCAGATTTCGGGATTACTGTTGTGTTCTTTTGTTTTTATATGCCACTACCAGTTTTTAGAAATCTGAACAATGTTAGCATCCATTTATTAATTATTCTAGTTTTATATTATTTGTAAAAAGGTACGTTTGGCAACATTCATACAAATTTTAAATGCATACGAGTTAGCTGTAAGGTTAATTTTCATCAGCAGTCACTTTGCCAGATGATATTACGCATCCTGAACTTTCAAAATAGCGTGGAATAGTAGAATATAATTTGCATAACCCAGGGATAAATTCTACTTGTAAGAAATTGAATTTGAGTGACCTTACGTGATGCTTGATTCGCAAGGGAACTTTACAAACAATTAGTTAGGAGTTCCTGGTGATCTTTGGTATTGGAAAGCGTTGTATTCATACTTTTGAGCATTGCCAACTAAGAATGGCGTATTTTTAGTTGACCACTAAAGGTCGTTTTTTTGAGTGACTTTCCATCAGTGATGGAGTGTAGCACCGTCAACATTTTTAAGTTAATTTCCCCTAGCCTTTAAGTTGTGCAAAATCAATTTTTTTAGTAAATGAATAGTCAGTGCAATGTAAATCTAATAAGCATTGTTAATTTAATTTGATTGAGCACGTGGGAATTAACATTTTTAGGTAATGTACCAAATAGATTTAAATTCAGATAAACTAAATTTCTTTAAAAATAATTAAAATGTTCAAGTTGACAAATGTAAATTTTTTAAGTACTACTTAACTTAAGTTAGGTTCTGTTACTTAATTTTTTTTAGGTAATCAGTTACCTCAAATATTTTGAGTGCTGTGAACTTGTTCGGTTAAAGACACTTGTTACCGCACTCCCTGGGAAAACAGAACGTCTTGCTCCATCTGGAGACTAGTTCTGAAGCAGCTATCCTGCGATAGTGTCCATCTGGTGCACCTGGAAGTTTCCTATTCAAGCCCTTTTGTGCTGGTAACATGGAGCTGAGAATTCTAGGGAGACACTGATTAAGGCCCCCCCCCCCATAACAGGCCATAGTGTAACATAAATGCAAACACAGAAATGGATTGTCTTAACTGCATCTTTGGTTTTTCAAGGACAAAGTTGCTTCCTTTGTTTGCAAAGCGAAATAAATTTCTCCTATCATTGCTGGATTTAGATTATAATTTACTTTTCTCTCTTTTCGGTCGTCTTCAAATCTAATTGTTTTGATATATATAGCTTAATTGTTATCTGAATTAATCCTTGACTTTGAGATGAGTCTGCATTAATTCAGACTTTTTTTTGTTAGTTTACTCCAGTAATATGTGTATATTAAAATTTGATCTGAATGTAGATCAAATTTAATTTAAATTAATTCCTTAATGTTAAAACATGCAAAATTACCAAAAACCAGTTCATTCTAATAATGAGGCAGTTGAATAAAAATGGGCTTTAAAATACTTGAGGATTCTGAGATTGGGATTAAGGGCCTCTGGCTCGAGCTCCATAGGAGTTAAATAAACATATTCAAAATACCAATTACTGATTGTGTCCGATTTGATTTGAGGTAATACATTTCATAAAATGTTTTGACTAAATAAACTAAAATGTTGGAGGTTTCATGTAGACTTGTCGTTAAATTGGTTGGCTGATGATATTGGCCAATATGAGCCGTTCACACAAATATGTATCTGTATGAATATTTTCAGATATGAAATCTAAATTAGAAAATCTATTTGTGTTTTTTTCTATCTTTCATTAAGTTTTATTGTAAAACATCAAGCCCAATTATTTCTTTATACGATAGTTCGACAACCAGATTTCGGGATTACTGTTGTGTTCTTTTGTTTTTATATGCCACTACCAGTTTTTAGAAATCTGAACAATGTTAGCACCCATTTATTAATTATTCTAGTTTTATATTATTTGTAAAAAGGTACGTTTGGCAACATTCATACAAATTTTAAATGCATACGAGTTAGCTGTAAGGTTAATTGTCATCAGCAGTCACTTTGCCAGATGATATTAGGCATCCTGAACTTTCAAAATAGCGTGGAATAGTAGAATATAATTTGCATAACCCAGGGATAAATTCTACTTGTAAGAAATTGAATTTGAGTGACCTTACGTGATGCTTGATTCGCAAGGGAACTTTACAAACAATTAGTTAGGAGTTCCTGGTGATCTTTGGTATTGGAAAGCGTTGTATTCATACTTTTGAGCATTGCCAACTAAGAATGGCGTATTTTTAGTTGACCACTAATAGTAGTTTTTTTGAGTGACTTTCCATCAGTGATGGAGTGTAGCACAGTCAACATTTTTAAGTTAATTTCCCCTAGCCTTTAAGTTGTGCAAAATCAATTTTTTTAGTAAATGAATAGTCAGTGCAATGTAAATCTAATAATTATTGTTAATTTAATTTGATTGAGCACGTGGGAATTAACATTTTTAGGTAATGTACCAAATAGATTTAAATTCAGATAAACTAAATTTCTTTAAAAAAGAATTAAAATGTTCAAGTTGACAAATTAAATTTTTTTAAGTACTACTTAATTTAAAAGTTAGGTTCTGTTAGTTAATTTTTTTTAGGTAATAAGTAACCTCAAATATTTTGAGTACTGTGAACTTGTTCGGTTAAAGAGACTTGTTACCGCACTCCCTGGGAAAACAGAACGTCTTGCTCCATCTGGAGACTAGTTCTGAAGCTGCTATCCTAAGATAGTGTCCATCTTGTTGGTGCACCTGGAAGTTTGCTATTCAAGCCCTTTTGTGCTGGTAACATGGAGCTGAGAATTCTAGGGAGACACCGATTAAGGCTCCCCCCCATAACAGGCCATAGTGTAACATAAATGCAAACACAGAAATGGATTGTCTTAACTGCATCTTTGATTTTTCAAGGACAAAGTTGCTTCCTTTGTTTGCAAAGCGAAATTAATTTCTCCTATCATTGCTGGATTTAGATTATAATGTACTTTTCTCTCTTTTCAGTCGTCTTCAAATCTAATTGTTTTGATATATATAGCTTAATTGTTATCTGAATTAATCCTTGACTTTGAGATGAGTCTGCATTAATTCAGACTTTTTTTTGTTAGTTTACTCCAGTAATATGTGTATATTAAAATTTGATCTGAATGTAGATCAAATTTAATTTAAATTAAATCCTTAATGTTAAAACATGCAAAATTACCAAAAACCAGTTCATTCTAATAATGAGGCAGTTGAATAAAAATGGGCTTTAAAATACTTGAGGAGTCTGAGATTGGGATTAAGGGCCTCTGGCTCGAGCTCCATAGGAGTTAAATAAATATATTCAAAATACCAATTACTGATTGTGTCCGATTTGATTTGAGGTAATACATTTCATAAAATGTTTTGACTAAATAAACTAAAATGTTGGAGGTTTCATGTAGACTTGTCGTTAAATTGGTTGGCTGATGATATTGGCCGATATGAGCCGTTCACACAAGTATGTATCTGTATGAATATTTTCAGATATGAAATCTAAATTAGAAAATCTATTTGTGTTTTTTTCTATCTTTCATTAAGTTTTATGGTAAAACATCAAGCCCAATTATTTCTTTATACGATAGTTCGACAACCAGATTTCGGGATTACTGTTGTGTTCTTTTGTTTTTATATGCCACTACCAGTTTTTAGAAATCTGAACAATGTTAGCATCCATTTATTAATTATTCTAGTTTTATATTATTTGTAAAAAGGTACGTTTGGCAACATTCATACAAATTTTAAATGCATACGAGTTAGCTGTAAGGTTAATTTTCATCAGCAGTCACTTTGCCAGATGATATTACGCATCCTGAACTTTCAAAATAGCGTGGAATAGTAGAATATAATTTGCATAACCCAGGGATAAATTCTACTTGTAAGAAATTGAATTTGAGTGACCTTACGTGATGCTTGATTCGCAAGGGAACTTTACAAACAATTAGTTAGGAGTTCCTGGTGATCTTTGGTATTGGAAAGCGTTGTATTCATACTTTTGAGCATTGCCAACTAAGAATGGCGTATTTTTAGTTGACCACTAAAGGTCGTTTTTTTGAGTGACTTTCCATCAGTGATGGAGTGTAGCACCGTCAACATTTTTAAGTTAATTTCCCCTAGCCTTTAAGTTGTGCAAAATCAATTTTTTTAGTAAATGAATAGTCAGTGCAATGTAAATCTAATAAGCATTGTTAATTTAATTTGATTGAGCACGTGGGAATTAACATTTTTAGGTAATGTACCAAATAGATTTAAATTCAGATAAACTAAATTTCTTTAAAAATAATTAAAATGTTCAAGTTGACAAATGTAAATTTTTTAAGTACTACTTAACTTAAGTTAGGTTCTGTTACTTAATTTTTTTTAGGTAATCAGTTACCTCAAATATTTTGAGTACTGTGAACTTGTTCGGTTAAAGACACTTGTTACCGCACTCCCTGGGAAAACAGAACGTCTTGCTCCATCTGGAGACTAGTTCTGAAGCAGCTATCCTGCGATAGTGTCCATCTGGTGCACCTGGAAGTTTCCTATTCAAGCCCTTTTGTGCTGGTAACATTGAGCTGAGAATTCTAGGGAGACACTGATTAAGGCTCCCCCCCCATAACAGGCCATAGTGTAACATAAATGCAAACACAGAAATGGATTGTCTTAACTGCATCTTTGGTTTTTCAAGGACAAAGTTGCTTCCTTTGTTTGCAAAGCGAAATAAATTTCTCCTATCATTGCTTGATTTAGATTATAATTTACTTTTCTCTCTTTTCGGTCGTCTTCAAATCTAATTGTTTTGATATATATAGCTTAATTGTTATCTGAATTAATCCTTGACTTTGAGATGAGTCTGCATTAATTCAGACTTTTTTTTGTTAGTTTACTCCAGTAATATGTGTATATTAAAATGTGATGTGAATGTAGATCAAATTTAATTTAAATTAATTCCTTAATGTTAAAACATGCAAAATTACCAAAAACCAGTTCATTCTAATAATGAGGCAGTTGAATAAAAATGGGCTTTAAAATACTTGAGGATTCTGAGATTGGGATTAAGGGCCTCTGGCTCGAGCTCCATAGGAGTTAAATAAACATATTCAAAATACCAATTACTGATTGTGTCCGATTTGATTTGAGGTAATACATTTCATAAAATGTTTTGACTAAATAAACTAAAATGTTGGAGGTTTCATGTAGACTTGTCGTTAAATTGGTTGGCTGATGATATTGGCCGATATGAGCCGTTCACACAAATATGTATCTGTATGAATATTTTCAGATATGAAATCTAAATTAGAAAATCTATTTGTGTTTTTTTCTATCTTTCATTAAGTTTTATGGTAAAACATCAAGCCCAATTATTTCTTTATATAATAGTTTTAAAACCAGATTCCGGGATTATTATTGTGTTCTTTTCTAATATATATGCCACTACCAGTTTTTAGAAATCTGAACAATGTTAGCATCCATTATTATTGTTCTAATTTTATATTATTTGAAAAAAGGTACATTTAGCAACATTCATACAAATTTTAAATGCATACGAGTTAGCTGTAAGGTTAATTGTCATCAGCAGTCACTTTGCCAGATGATATTAGGCATCCTGAACTTTCAAAATAGCGTGGAATAGTAGAATATAATTTGCATAACCCAGGGATAAATTCTACTTGTAAGAAATTGAATTTGAGTGACCTTACGTGATGCTTGATTCGCAAGGGAACTTGTACAAACAATTAGTTAGGAGTTCCTGGTGATCTTTGGTATTGGAAAGCGTTGTATTCATACTTTTGAGCATTGCTAACTAAGAATGGCGTATTTTTAGTTGACCACTAATAGTAGTTTTTTTGAGTGACTTTCCATCAGTGATGGAGTGTAGCACCGTCAACATTTTTAAGTTAATTTCCCCTAGCCTTTAAGTTGTGCAAAATCTAATTTTTTAGTAAATGACTAGTCAGTGCAATGTAAATCTAATAAGCATTGTTAATTTAATTTGATTGAGCACGTGGGAATTAACATTTTTAGGTAATGTACCAAATAGATTTAAATGCAGATAAACTAAATTTCTTTAAAAAAAGAATTAAAATGTTCAAGTTGACAAATGTAATTTTTTTAAGTACTACTTAACTTAAAAGTTAGGTTCTGTTACTTAATTTTTTTTAGGTAATCAGTTAGACTTGTCGTTAAATTGGTTGGCTGATGATATTGGCCGATATGAGCTGCTCACACAAATATGTATCTGTATGAATATTATCAGATATGAAATCTAAAGAAGAAAATCTATTTGTGTTTTTTTCTATCTTTCATTAAGTTTTATGGTAAAACATCAAGCCCTGAATTATTTCTTTATACGATTGTTTGACAACCACATTTCGGGATTACTGTTGTGCTCTTTTTTTTTATATGCAACTGCCATTGTTTAGAACTCTGAACAATGTTAGCATCCATTTATCAATTATTCTAATTTTACATTATTTGAAAAAAGGTTCATTTAGCGACAGTCATAACATTTTAAATGCATACGAGTTAGCTGTAAGGTTAATTGTCATCAGCAGTCACTTTGCCAGATGATATTAGGCATCCTGCAGATGATTTTTTTCTTATCTTTCATTTAGTTTTATGGTAAAACATCAAGCCCCAATTATTTCTTTATATAATTGTTTTAAAACCAGATTCCGGGATTATTATTGTGTTCTTTTCTAATATATATGCCAATACCAGTTTTTAGAAATCTGAACAATGTTAGCATCCATTATTATTGTTCTAATTTTATATTATTTGAAAAAAGGTACATTTAGCAACATTCATACAAATTTTAAATGCATACGAGTTAGCTGTCAGTAAAGCTAAATGACAGAGTGTTACAGAGATACCTCTACCCAATATACGAACCACTGCCTTGCTTTAACTTGTGAAGCTAGAAGACTTGTGCTCCCTGTCCCACCCTCTCATCACTGGCTGGCTTGTTCTAGATCTGCTGCTACAGTGATGGTTCCTCTGTGCTGATCCTCTGCCCTGTGCCTCTGACTCCCTTTGATGTACACATCGCCAACAGCTGTTTCATTCAGAGGAAAATCTTTTGGGTTCAAAATCAAAGGAAAATCCTTTGAATGAAAAATGAGTGTATTCTATACAGCATAGGTAATTATGAGCCTTGTAAAGGATCAAATTTAATCTAGATAAAATCCTTAATGTTGCAACATGCAAAGTTACCAAAAACAACGTCATTCTAATAATGAGGCAGTTGAATAAAAATGCCCTTTAAAAAACTTGACGATTCTGTGATTGAGATTAAGGGCCTCTGGCTCTAGCTCCATAGCTGTGAAACAAATAGGCTCAAAACACCAATTACTGATTGTGTCCAATTGGATTAGAGTTAATACATTTAATAAAATGTTTTGACTAAATAAACTAAAATGTTGGAGGTTTCATGTAGACTTGACTTGCCGTTAAATTGGTTGGCTGAGGATATTGGCCGATATGAGCCGTTCACTCTTTCGATGATCAGCTTTAGGGGCCCGGGCCTGTGAAAAAAAGAACTCGAAACACGTTTTAAATCCCCCCCTCCCCCCTAACCCAATAACTATAATGGAAAATCATTTGAATAAAAAAATGACTATTCTATACAGCATAGGTAATGATGAGGTATGTACAGGATAGTCACACCCACATGTACATTCCATGCATTAACTCACTGCTGGGTTAAGAGGTAGATGTAGCTGATGTACCAATGAGGCTCTGTTGCGGAAGCATTGAAGGGTTGTGGTATACACACATTCGGCTGCACAGGAGACCATCCACTCTCACTCCAATGCTGAAACTTCTCTAAAAGTAATTGAAAACTAAATGACAGAGTGTTACAGAGATACCTCTACCCAATATACGAACCACCGCCTTGCTTTAACGTGTGAAGCTAGAAGACTTGTGCTCCCTGTCCCACCCTCTCATCACTGGCTGGCTTATTCTAGATGTGCTGCTACAGTGATGCTCCCTCTGTGCTGATCCTATGATCTGTACGTCTGGCTCCCTTTGATGTACACATCACTAAAGGAAAATTCCTTTGAATGAAAATGAGTGTATTCTATACAGCATAGGTAATTATGAACCATGTACAGGATCAAATTTAATCTAGATTAAATCCTTAATGTTGCAACATGCAAAGTTACCAAAAACCACGTCATTCTAACAATGAGGCAGTTGAATAAAAATTCCCTTTAAAAAACTTGAGGATTCTGAGATTGGGATTAAGGGCCTCTGGCTCCATAGCTGTGAAACAAATAGGCTCAAAACACCAATTACTGATTGTGTCCAATTTGATTAGAGTTAATATATTTCATTAAATGTTTGGACTTAATAAACTAATGTTGCTACTCTACCAGTTAATTCCCCAACAAAAGGACTATTGCCAAAAGTGTTCCATAGAACTAATAATCCCAACTCGTTGGGGACAAATGTCTGAAGGCCCCTCAATCCAACATAACAATGTTATTATGATGACCCCCAAGTTATCAATGATGCACAAATGTTTTTTTTGTTGGCACTTGGCAGTGGGCACTTTGATTCTCAAAGCGGTCATGTTGCCAAAAGTCCGACTAATCACACGTTTTAAACCCCCCCCCCCTCCCCCCTAACCCAATAACTATAATGGAAAATCATTTGAATAAAAAATGACTATTCTATACAGCATATGTAATGATGAGGTATGTACAGGATAGTCACACCCACATGTACATTCCATGCATTAACTCACTGCTGGGTTAAGAGGTAGATGTAGCTGATGTACCAATGAGGCTCTGTTGCGGAAGCATTGAAGGGTTGTGGTATACACACATTCGGCTGCACAGGAGACCCTCCACTCACTCCAATGCTGAAACTTCTCTAAAAGTAATTGAAAGCTAAATGACTGAGAGTGTTACAGAGATACCTCTACCCAATATACGAACCATCGCCTTGCTTTAACGTGTGAAGCTAGAAGACTTGTGCTCCCTGTCCCACCCTCTCATCACTGGCTGGCTTGTTCTAGATGTGCTGCTACAGTGATGCTCCCTCTGTGCTGATCCTCTGACCTGTGCGTCTGGCTCCCTTTGATGTACACATCGCTAAAGGAAAATTCCTTTGAATGAAAAATGAGTGTATTCTATACAGCATAGGTAATTATGAGCCATGTACAGGATCAAATTTAATCTAGATTAAATCCTTAATGTTGCAACATGCAAAGTTACCAAAAACCACGTCCTTCTAACAATGAGGCAGTTGAATAAAAATTCCCTTTAAAACACTTGAGGATTCTGAGATTGGGATTAAGGGCCTCTGGCTCCATAGCTGTGAAACAAATGGGCTCAAAACACCAATTACTGATTGTGTCCAATTTGATTAGAGGTAATACATTTCATTAAATGTTTGGACTTAATAAACTAATGTTGCTACTTTACCAGTTAATTCCCCAACAAAAGGACTATTGCCAAAAGTGTTCCATAGAACTAATAATCCCAACTCGTTGGGGACAAATGTCTGAAGGCCCCTCAATCCAACATAACAATGTTATTATGATGACCCCCAAGTTATCACTGATGCAAATGTTTTTTTGTTGGCACTTGGCACTTTGATTCTCAAAGCTGTCATGTTGCCAAAAGTCAGACTAATCACATCATTGATTTATGGCTATACTGCCAAAAAGAAAAAATTAGTGAACAGAAGGTATTTATTTACTCTTTTATTCACAGCTGTCATTGTGCGACGTAAGACATCTGCCATCATGTGCAGTTTACTGATTTTAAAAAAGCACTTCTACCCATGGTAAAATGTCATCTTTGATTCACACAGTGGAATGCAAACAAGTCGTAAATAATGTGAACAATTATAAGAATTTAAATTGGACTGGGACACAAACTTTGATAATTTACACTCAAATAAAAAAAGGTTTCAATATCGGTAAATGTCTTCCTGTTACCATCCAAAACTTGCGGTTTGCTATTCAAAATGGGACCAACTGTCATTCGAATCTTTTTTGCACCCCATTGCATAGAATTTTTAAAAGCAAGACACTGCAGGGAATTGAACCCTGTCTGGTGGAAAGGAGCCAGATCAAGATCAAGCTCAAAAAGAGGAAGAAGCACAGACCTGCTCAAACCAAGCCATAGGTGGATAGAGACGTTTTCCAAGATCATTTTTGACAGTTCTCTCAACCATGGCAGCTTGTAGGACACCAGGAGCACTGTGGCAGACTGTGCACCAGGTCTTTGTCAATTTAAAGATGATCCTGACACGGAGCTGGAGGAGGATGGCTCTGTTGCTGCGTGAAATGTTGAACAGCAGAGGCGGTAGTTCAGGTGCCGGAAGACGTCATAGATCAGCTGCTGACATTGATGAAGAGTTGCCCAACATCTGGCTGTACCTCTCTTAGGTGATCCGCCCTCTGCCTTCGGAGGCGTCTCCGTTGATCAGCTTATTCAAGTATCTTGTAAAAAACATTCTAGAAATAAAAGTTTAATATTCCTGATCCCTTTTCTGTTTGGTCACATCATTAATCCAGCTATGAGGATAATAGAATGAAACCTTTGAAGAGTATAGAGGATCTAGAATTTTACATCACAACCGTA
Organism: Pleuronectes platessa; assembly: GCF_947347685.1. NCBI lineage: Eukaryota > Metazoa > Chordata > Actinopteri > Pleuronectiformes > Pleuronectidae > Pleuronectes > Pleuronectes platessa. The sequence goes on from NC_070633.1 coordinate 18,860,723, forward strand.
TCTTCGGTATCAGACTTTTTTACTGTAGAGAGCATCAACATATCAAGCCTCATAAATTAAATTTATTTGTACTTCTGCATTGAATCTTTAGTTTGACCTTTTACTAAAACCAGATGGACTCTGGAGATCTGTTATTATGGTTATTATCATTATTATCAGTATTATTACTATTATTCACCTTGTTATTAGAGCAAGGTGATAAAAGGACAGATTTGACCAATATAAAAAAGCATTTTTCACAAAACAGTACATTATTTTCAAACTTTCCCTTATATGTTCGGTCTGTTCAGTTTAGTGGGAGAAGATTCCTGTACTTGGTGCCAATTTCTTTGAGCAAAGTCTCATTTCTAAACTCTTCTCACAAAAGTGGCAGCTCTCTTGACTGATCTGGACCAGACTCAACCAATTGGACGTCTGACAAACTTTGGCCTCGTCCACGAGAGAAGCTAAATCATCACACAGGTTTCAGAACCATAACACATCGCAATCAAACACTCCCACCATCACCCAGAGGGCCCACGTTGATGCCTGTCAGTCTGGAAACGCGTCCAAGGTCATTCCAAAAGCTGTGGGGCGCCACTGGACCCCGGCCAACTGTAAACGAGAGGAGAAACTGTGCGAGACAGCGGTGAATCTTCCCAGAAGTGGTCATCCTGCCAAAACCTCCCTGAGCACGTGAAAGTATATGGATGAAAATCATGAAAAACGTCAACACGAAGCCTTCGTTTCAACAGTCAGCCGGCATCTCGGGGCTTGGCTTCATTCAGCGTTCAAGAGACCACCACCGAGAGGAGGCCGGAGACAATGAGTCGTGGAAGAGAACCAAGAGAGTAACCACTGCACACATATTTGTCGGATGATGGCCAAAAACACACCCAGGTGATCCTGAGTGTGTTGGCAAACGCACAACAGGCCTCATAAAATACCTGCTGTTAATGGCACAAAGACAAACGGTGCAATCATATTGACATTTATATTCATACTCAAATATTGAATAGTGTGTGTGTGTGTGTGTGTGTGACAGCAACAAACTCCAAACCAGCTTGTCCCTAGTGTAAATGCTGACACAACAGTAACACTCAACACTCACTTTTTTGGGGTCGCCAGCAACTCCTGCACATCAACTGATTACAACCATTCCAACAACTCATCTTAATTACTCATGCTACAAATATTGATCTTTTACTGCATTTGTCTGTCTCCTCTTTAGTCTTGCTGGTTGTTAAATCTACCACACTGCTGCAAACACCTAATTTTTTCGACTTTCCCTTGTGGTGGCCCAAGCCAGGGTGACTGTTACACTCCCCAATAAGGGAATGAATGAAATTCATTGTTGTGAGTTCCTTGTGCCAGGTGTCAGCGTGTTGGTTTATCCTAAATAAGAGATGAGCCGGACTGGTCCAATTCAAGTATTTATTGAGACGCAATGAAAGTTGAACAACATAGCTATGAACAATTATCACAGCCTAGGCTAAATCAGTTAGCAATAGGTAGTCAATAATGGCCCCGAACAGAAGGGGTTTGATACAATATAACAGTAGATTTAATGTGATTGGTTTAAAATATTGGAGGGTTACCGCAAATCACTTTGGTTCTCCCTTATTGGTCCACAGCTGTAGTCCCACACCTCTTGTCACAGAATCCATAGGTCTAGAGTCGCTGCCGCCGACCGCCGTACCCTGTCCCCTCCAACGGCCCGAGGACCTCTCTTCCCCCCCCCCACAAAAAAACCGTCGAGGCGGGCCGCACACCGAGCCTCCGGCACACATGACGATAGATAAAATAGTAACACACAGTGACTTGGACAAGTAACTTTAATCTGATTAGTGGTTTGGAAATAGTAACGCGTTAGATTACTAGTTACTGAAAAAATTGGTCAGATTAGACCAGCATCACTGGTCATACCTTTAATTCATTAAAATAACGCAGGGACCCACGCCGTTCTTTATTGTCCTGACGACAATTACTAAAGCAGGGAAAGACAACTTAACTTAATGTCACGGACACAATAGTGAAGACTCTGGTAATGTTCCGGCGAAGTATTATTCTCATGACTGAAGGTTACAGCGTGCATTTATGCCGACGCTGATAGCGTCTCACCCACACGCGCAGCTGTACGCTGGCTCTATGGAACGAATAAAGGTGAATATTTGCGGAACTATTTCTGCGTGATCTCCGTTAACATTAAACTTACTTTCAGCAAACTTACCGCATCAAACAATTCGCGTCCGCACCTGCTGCGGCAACGCTGCACTACTCACAAACACAGGACCGGCGGTGGAAAGAGGGAGAGGAGGAGCGCTACGGTGTCCCTAAATAGACGTCACCAAACCCCCGCGGCCTATAGGAATCACTGTCCTGTCAGGTAAATTAAAATATCAGCACTGCGGGAAGGATACACGCCTAACTTCCTGCGTCTGTCACGAGACGTCGATCCTTGCCTGCTTATGGTGCAATACGGTCCAGCTATCAATTGCAGATCACACAATTACAATTTTATTGTTAATTGAATGAGAGTTGTAAAACAAAGCTTACCTCCTGTTCCCAGTAGGTGTTGCCATCGATTTTATTACATACAGACTAATAGATATGTTCAAGTAGGGGCTCTGATGTAGCGTGAGCAATTTGAAGTGGTCTCTCTCTACCCCTCTCTTCAACATTGTTCTCCTCTCACCGCACCGGTTGAGGCAGATGGCCGATGTCTAGTGTTGCGGGTGGAAATCAAAGGAGAGGAGTCGTCGTTCTCAAGTTGAAATTAAGCAAGTTTATTCAGAGGTCACAGGTCAGGAAAATGCGGTGTCCAGCAATTGAACATGCATGGGTCTCTAGTTCTACGCAGGAGGCTGCACAGGAAAAGAGGCGCTTAAACAGAGTTCGCACATAGGTTATATATTAATATATTGGGCGTGACATGGGTTCTTGGATTGGTCAAAACTAGATGGAGGCCTCTGCATCTCTTGGAATGTCGCGTGATGAAGACATCGTACGTGCAATCCGTTGTCGTGGTTACCAGAGGTGATAATGTTCCTTTCTCAGAGCAGCTGCCTTAGTGTGTTGTGTGGGAGAGATTTTAGGCCAAGGTCTGCCCATTATCTGCTGTTGGTGTTCTACTTTGTGTGTGTGTGAATTGAAACAGGGAGCTGGGATGTGTGGTACAAAGTGTTGACTGTTCTACAGAGTGTAATAAAGAGGTAAAAGGAATGTATGTGGTGTATGTCAATAAATGTATGTGTAATGTATGTGGTATATGTCAATACTAGTTTTGATGTTGATGTTTTTGTTTTGTTTGGCTCGTTGGGGGAACTGTTGGGTTTCTTTGTTATTTTAAGATCACATATATTTTGTGATTTAGTGTAGCAGGGTTAATGCTTCCCACTTGCCATTGCCAGCGAGATCCTTGCGCTGGCTGTGGTAGTGGGAGCCTTGGTTGGAGTGCTAGAGCTCCCTCTAGCGGAATGCGGGGGTTGTATTTTACATTGCTGCCTCCTCTCCTCAGTCTGTGTATATCCCGGCTGGGAGAGGTAGGTAGTCAGAGCAATTAAACATGAATCCACACTTTGGCGATGTATTACGGGAGTCTAAATGTACATAATACTGTATTAATACTTGGTTGCTTTTACATATATATTGTGTTGCTTGGAATCTGTAATTACTTTTAAATGGACTTTAGTCTTAGGATCGCTAGCTTGGCTACCATTAGCTTTGGTCGTAGCTACTTAGCTAGCGTCGACTTCGCCATGAAAGTGTACTTCAGCTTGTCTTTCTCCCATGTTAGGCTGCCATTGTGAGGGTTCTCAAAGAGCATTTCCCATGTTAAATATTCCACCAGGTATGTCACCAAACGCCCATTCAAATATTTTGTGAGTCATTTGTTTAATGTGATATTTATTTTCATGTAAATCCTCAGTCTGTGTATATCCCGGCTGGGAGAGGCTGCCATTGTGAGGGTTCTCAAAGAGCATTTCCCATGTTAAATATTCCACCAGAATAAACGGCTGGCTGCCAATGGTTCCATCGTGGTCTCAATCACACAACGCAACGAGAGAGTACACAACCGCTACATTAGCACCATACAAATACAATTGAATTGAAAACCCCTCCAGCTGCTGAGAAAACCCCAAATCATGTCACATGAAATATACTCCCCCAAACTCATTCAGGTCTGTTTTTTTGTCATAGTCCTAAAAACAAACAAAAACGAAAATCATACAGTAAGTCATCCCTTGTGTGTGTCTCTCTTAATGCAAACACTGCATGGCTGATGATCTCCATGCTGCTGCTTCTCTGTCAGGCCCTAGAACCTTGAACAACAGTAGTTTCTGACCGTCCTCAAACGTACCGCGGATGTCTTTGTAGCCACGCCCTGTTGGGTGGGTGTGGCCCAGAATACAAACACGCAGCGCAACAGCTTCTGCAACAACAGCACCGAGCGGAATGTGTCCTGCGATCGGTCCAGTCTGACGTGTGTGTGTGTGTGTGTGTGTGTGTGTGTGTGTGTGTGTGTGTGTGAGACATGAGTATATGATCAGTAGAGTGTCGATAGAACCGCGATCGAGTGTTGGACCCTTCGGGTCGTGGGGGGGGCCTCAGGATGTTGGTGTTTATGCTGCTGCTGCTGCTGCGGGCGGCCTCTGTGGACGCGGGTAAGTCACCGACATCATCCGAGCTGGAGATCAAATACAAACACTTTCACTTCGGCTTTCAAAGTAGTGGTTGGTAGTTTGATTCCAGACACGAGACATGTGATCATCCGTGTGAACTTTTGGAGGAGCTGGTCTACAGACCCTAACTTTAACCTCAACCCCCCCCCCCCCCCCCCTCCCACACTTATTTTAGAGCAGACCCAGACTGCTCTCACGTGATGTAGGGGGACTGGGACTACATGTACCGTTGCCTAAAGTTGTGAATAGAAATCATTTTCTCCATCAGGCCACTCTTTGTGTAGACAATACTAAAGCAGACATATTGTCCTAATAATATATTATTCGTAATTGGATTTGAGTTGAGGACACATCCGTGTCCTCTATTGTCCATTCGCCGCAGCTCCTCTCTCAGCCTCTGAAACACTGCAATTAAAGATGGACGACAATGATGATATTTTGGAGCCAGAGTTCTGATCGTGGTGTGGCCCGGTGGTATTGAGGTCCCAAGCTTGACCAATCCTGGCTCAGTTTCTGGTGTCAATCATTACCCATCCCCCGAATCTATACAATCAAAGTCAATCGTGAGATAATGAGTGAATTTTCCTTTTTCGGAGAAGTATCCCCGTAAGGAGTTGTTAGGAGAGAAACATAGATATCTCAACAGAAACTACATGCATCTATATGACGCTTTTGCCCCTTTCTTATGACGTACATTATCTCAACGTTCTCCACCATTGCCATATGTGTTATTGTCTGACACTCTTGACTCTGTGCTGCTATCTAGTGGATGTACTGTTGCTAAGCCTATTTCCAAAGGTAAAGGCAGCATAAATGACCCTTAAAGGTCCAGTGTGTAAGATTTAGGTGAAAGGGATCTATTGGCAGAAATTTAATAACAAATAATACAAGTGATGTTTTCACTGGTGGGTTTCACCTAAATTGTACAAATTGTTGTTTTCTTTACCGTAAAATGGGACCTTTATATTTAAAAACTTTATATTTAGGGCGCAATTTTTTTTTTACAGTAGCCCATACTGGACAAACTAATGTCCTTTTGAGTAACTGAAGGTTTCCAATGGTTCTCCATCATGTTTGGAAGGGGAAGGTGAGGTGAGGGGTATTCAGCTGCAACATACAACTTCACCTCTAGATGTCACTAAATTCTACACACTGAACCTTTAAGGTACCCCTTCCAACAAAGTCCAGTCGGCTCTTTGACCTTTGACCTAATTTTTGTAAGGGGCGTGCCAGACTCAGCAAGGTGTGCGTTATGCAAATATGGGCCACTGTCATCGTTACAACGTATTTTTGCATCGTTCGATCTGACTACACCTTCCATCAGTGACCTCAGTTGTAATAAGCATCTGTCTCTGTGTAAATATATGAATAGTAGAAATGAAAGTGAGGCGGTGTGCTGTGATTTATAAGGTTTGTCCTCTGTGGTTTTTTTTTCCTCACTTCAGAAGAATCCTATGAGAAGCGATATGGGGAGACAGTCACTTTTAGGATGAGGACGCATACTCTTTCACTCAAGTTCATCCCTTACCACACCTTCGAGTCAGTGATCTTTTGGAAACCCGACGACCCTTCGGTCCCCGTGGACAGCAGGAGGAGTGTCTTTGGGGGCTACTTGGAGATCAAAAATCTAACCCAGAAAGACAATGGCATCTATGAAATGATTGGCAAAAATGAGAGAGTCCTGAAGACATGGTCCCTTCAGGTCATAGGTGAGTATTTAAAGTTGTGGCTGTGGCTCAAGTTGGGGTTTAATGGGGACTGTGTGCACGACTTGGTGCTTATACTTTGAATTTGGTACCTTTTGAACAAGGTTTGATCAGCAGTTTACAGTTTTTCTGCCAAGCTAAGCTAACAAGAAAGCAAATAAATTTGTTTCCCAAGATGCCATCTATTCTAATAAATCTGTTCCTGTAACCTGCTGTGCCGTGTGTGATCAAACTAGAACCTCACACCAAGAACCAGGTCTACATGGTAATAATCTGCTAAGATTTAGGCTAGAAGCTGCTTTTAATGTCCTCTCTCTTGTGTGTCCTCTTTTCCAGCACAATATAAGGACCTTGACCTGAAGGCTGGTGAAGAACTCAGTTTCACATATCCTCTGGACAACTGCAACATCCACTTCTTCCCAAAGAAATGGGAATATTATGAACGGATGACGTATGACATCCAGCTAGTTCGTAATGGCACAACGTTGGATACCAACTTTTTCTGCAATGACTTTGAATTTGTAAAACCGTGCGGGTTGAAGATGGAGATCCAGGAGCCATGCTACGGATACTTTGAGGTCAGAAATCAATTTGGTGGAGTCGCTTTGAATGTGACAGTTGATTTGATGGGTGAGTATCCTTTCTGTTTGGTAGTTACTGAATTATTATTATTACTGAGTTACATTTTGACACTTTGTAGTGAACGATTATTCACACATTCATTTATTTAAAAAATCGCGTGGTCTGTAGTTGTCATACAAATGTGATAAAATACTTCTCAATTACTCAGATCCCGCCATCAGCAAATATTTCATGTTCTTGCAACTTACACAACCATTAAAATACAGACCTTGTTGGTGACAGCGTTTCTGCTCATATCCTTTCAGACGAACCTTTTGATTTGGGCTACATTGGAATTTGCGTTGGTGCTTCCCTGGCCTCACTTATCTGCTGCTGCTGTGTGAAACGCTGCTGCTGCAAAAGCTCCAAGAAAAAGGACACAGACTCTGCTGCCGCTGAAGTGGCTGTGGCTTACAACGAGGTGATCACATCGAAGTTGTTTTACACTGTGTGTGTGTGTGTGTGTGTTTGCTTGCAAGAGTGAAAAGTACGGTGGCCTTGAAGCACAAATCACAACACAAGAACACATTACAAAATGCAATGGCATTAACTTTTAAATAAAAAGAAAGGTGCCTGCTGTAGACAGTGCTCGTCGATGAATGCACTCTGCACATGTCTTTGGATCTGTTGCGTTTTTTCTTTATTTGTTGTGTTTTCTGAGCCGATGCATTGTTTTGTGTCTGTTTTTGTGTTTTGTGATTTCTTGCATTGTTTTGTTATATGTTGTATTTTGGGATTTTTTGTGTTTTCATATTCGCTGTAGTGTTTTGTGATTTGCTCTTCAGGGCTACCGTAGGAAAGTCAATGTCATGCTCATTGTGTGTCTTGTTTATCCAAATTGCAGTATGACCACGAGCCTGTAGCACTGGGGCCAGCGCAGCCCACTCCGCGCCCTGCGCCATACTACACCGCTCCGCTTTCCCAAGCTCCGACTGGCCCGCTGGTTAGTGTGTGTTGTATCTCTCTAGCCTTCTCGACACTTGGACTTCTCTGTACCCACTGCTGATAAGTTGTGTCTCTTTACGTTAGTCCACCACATCAACTTTTTTGTGCTAACCCCCTTGATTGACTTTGTACAGGAAATTGCAGTGAAACCTAGAAAACCTCTAATGAGGCCGCGTGCCAAATGCTCTCCGACAAAAACTTAATTTTAAAGGTTTTGTTGAAGACTATTCCCTCTGAATTTGTGTGTATGATGGGATGGGGGTCCATCATAAACACACCATCCAAATCTTTGTGACAATTATTTGGCAGGAACATTCTTCATGTAGGACCTGTGTAACAGCAGCTGCTAACATCTGCACATCAGACTGAACTAAGGCAGGCTGCTTGTGACGCTCTGATCCTTTAATAGTGACTTTCACTGTTTGTCTCTTTCTCTTCAGGTTTCTGCTCCAGCAGAGCCGGCAGACGCTCCCGGTCCCTCTCTGCTCTCTGACTCTGCGCTGCAGTTTGAACTGAAGGGAATGAACTTTCCCTGTGCTCCCCCTCTCAGCGCAGATCCAACTTACATCAGTGTTTATACCTCCAACAAACTCGACTTCCTCTGAAAGCCTTGAATTTGAACGCTGCACTCATTGAATGAAAGGTTTGACATCGGGGATATACCCCTCATCTGGTTGTCTTGGAACTGGCTCCAGCCAAGAAACAGTCACACAGAACAGATTTAAACAAGAAAATCACGGTAATCTGTGATTTTTAGAAACACTGATGAGTTCATTCAAATACTTAAACAGAAAGCAGAGATATATTTTCCTGCCTATTTCTATTGTCAATGCCCAGCTAAGCTTACCAACTGCTGGATTTACTCAACCAGCAGTCATACAGGCTAAAGGGAACCGACTCTGAAAGACACCCATCCAGTGCAGATTCCATAACGCTCCGTTGAGCCAAATTTGACCAGACTGGGTAAACGATCAAGGAGAAAGGGAAGACCATAGGTTTCACTTTTATTTGAGATCACTCTGATCTTCGAAAGCCATGTGGGACGATCAGTGAGTTTAAAGCCATAGGTAAAAAAACATCCACTCTCAAAAGCAAGTCCTTCTGAAGGTCTTGTCAGGAATACCTCATCTGTTACAGACCAGTTTGCCTGTGAAAAACCTGCATCAGGGAAGCTGTGGATGTTTACTCACATATGTAGAGATGCAAAACTACTAACTGACTATTTTTCTCAGGTCCGTCCACGCATATACTCGAATGTTTTCTTTTTAATCAAATGAAAAAAGACCGTATGATAACTTGAAAGATATCACAAACGTTTTTGATGAAGACTTTAACATACCTCTACACCTCTGTGCCGCACTCATCTCAGCACCGTGCCTTGAACACGCAACTAAACATGAATGTAGGCGCACAGACGCTCATACATGCTCACTTCACCTTCTTCCTGCATGTCTCCTCTCTCTCATATATGAACTGAATACAACAGTAGATTTTTATTTAGCTTTTATGACCTATGTGATAGTTATTCAATTAGTTGTCGTCTTACTCTGCATGTCGTAGTGCTTTAAATTCTGTAGATGAGTTGGATTTTATTGAAACTGTAGTTGTAACACATGTTAGATTCCTGTTTTTGTATCATGGTGTATTTTACAATGTCTGGAGTATTAAACCTAACAACAAGGATCTGTGTCTGTATAATTTACTTGAAATTCTGAGACAACACCTCAACTACAAGCACCACCCCCCCAACCAACATGTCAGCTGGCAGCCAGAAGCTCCTCGGAGCGCATAAATTCCTGACAGCATACCGACTGGTTCACAAAGGAAGCACCGCCGAGCAGGAGTTCAAATACGACTGAGGCTGTTGTGTGTCATGAAGAAGAAGCACAACTCTTTCTTTGTGGACCCATTTGTTACACTCACTGAGCCTGAAAACCCCTCCAGGTTTATAATCCCTACTTTGTTTAGGGATGTAAACACCGGCACTGCTACATGCATATGAACTCTATTCAGAAATGACATGGACATTGAAATAAAAAACCCATTAACCTAACTGAGGAAAACCAGGCTCCCTCTGAAGGCCCTACTGAATCCTTCTGATCTTTTAAAATAATTTAAGTTATGACTTCTCTACCTCCACCAAGGCCCAACGGTTCCCTTCAATTCAATCAAGAAACACCAAACCTCACACATACAGGTATCAGTCCCATAAGTGTTCCTGATTCTAAAATGAAGAAAACTAATTCTGGATCCGCCCCCTGATCTGGATCTGCACCAACATTTTATGTGCTCTTCCCTGACACACACACCCCATCCTTCCATATAGGTTTGAGGGAAATCTGTCATGTTTATTTATCTTGCTTACAAACAAACTATGTGTGAAAACAGAATCTCCTCAGTTGGGGTAGCAATCACGAGTAACCTGGAGGAATTGAAATCTGATCGTTTCTGATCACTTTCTGATCCGATTGTTTTTTCTTAGAACAAGATGCTCTTTTCAGAATACTCAGTCATTTGATCCATTGATATAAAAAATATATAAATCACTAAAATATTAAGTCAATCAATCAAACTGTATTCGTATAGCCCATATTCACAAATCACAATTTGTCTCATAGGGCTTAATAAGGTTGGACACCCTCTGGCCTTAACCCTCAACTGATTGATTCACATCTTTGTAATTCAGACAAAACAAGTTTCTTGTAAAAATGGTCATTCTGGCACTGAGGTCAGGCTGTTCCTCTGGGAGTGAAGAGACATTGGGGGGGTGGTGAACATTGTTGGTGCGAACCCAAGCATCTAAAAAAGCTGCCAGCTGACTGGGGAGCAGGAGAGCGACCAGGCGCAGGGGGAAGCGAAGAGGCCGTCGACAGGCCACAGGTCAGCCTGGGGTCACGGTACGGAGTTATGGTGCGCTCAAACTGTCTGTTGATAAAGTAATAATATCCTGATAATATCCATGTTAGTGGCACGACACTTACGTACAGATTAAACTGAATGACTCTCAGTAGAGTGTATAACTCTGGCAAGGCCCAACAGTCCCCTTATGAAACCACATGTAACTTCACTTATAAATAAATATCAGGCCCCTCAACATGTGACATTGTTTTCCACAAGATCCATGAATTATTGACTGATACATCAAGGAAGACGTCCCTCCACAAAAGTTTGTCATCTTAACATATCCACTAAGTATATTTCAATTATATATTGGGGACACTTTGATATTTATGATCAGCTGCATTAGGCCGACTCTAGTATGAATTATTTCCATGAAACCTGGCACAGATAAACGATCCTCAGAGGAAGAATCCAAGGACTTTAGTGAACGCTTGACTTTCCCTCTCACGTTTAGAGCAGCTCAAAGTTTCTTGTGAAAACATATACTCGATGGATTGTGATGAAAGTACAGACGTGCATGGCTCTGAGAGAAAGTCATCTAATAACTTTGGTGATCCCCTGACTTCACATTGTAAACATTGGAGGCTTCCAGCTCAGCATCAGCCTCTTCGTTTGGCAAAAGAAAACAGAAAAGAGTGTTCCTGATTAAAAATCCCAGAGATTACTTTATTTGCCATAATTATTTGACACACACATAGAAACCATCAAAGTTACCATTCTCCACATCACCATCACCTTTGCTCATCTTTACTCTGCTGCACCCTCTTTCCCTTCGCTAGTCCCCTTTCCTCTTCTCTACTGCCCTCAGCCGGCTCTCCAGGACGCTCAGCCGCTGCTCCACCGCGCACGACTTCTCAGACGCAGAAGAGAGCAGAGTCAACAGGGCGCACACCAGCACCAGGCCGGCCAGTCGGACCGCCGTGGCCTCCGTGGTGGCGGTCTTATCGGTCACCATCAGTCCGAAAAGCCAGAGAGCCAAGACGGTTTTCACCACCCAGAACACGCGCCTCAACACGGCGATGAGCAGACGGAGGACGATGGTCAGCATCCAGTAGCCAATGAGAGCCAGGAGACCCCACTGAGCGAAGGCGGCCACGCCCTCTGGGGTAACACGGGGCAGTGCAGCTGTGGAGGGAGGAAATCCGGCTTAGTTGCTGTTATTCTCACAAAAGAATAAACTCCTGTATTTTACACAAGAAGCTACAAGAGCAAACAAAAGGAGTGGCAGACAGGTTCGCCTCAGGGAGAGGCAAGCCTGCATACTTTCACTGCATTAGAATCTTTAATCACAACACATACACCAACACGCCTCCAGCTATTTACTTGAGATACATATACAGGGAGGAGAAAAATGGAAAAACGGAAAACATGAGCTGACTTGTACCCACCGTTGAAGCCTGTGACCCTGAGGATCTCCGTGACGTAGACAGCGATGACGTTCAGGCCGCTGGCCGCTCCCTCCGCCACGACTCGGAGCACCATCTCGAAAAACTGTGGCAAAGTGGAGGGAGGGTGGGGAGATGTTTTACTTGGGTAGCAATGAAGAGAGGCAGCATTCTGATGGTGTACAATCATGCACACGGGAGACAGACGGGTTTACACAGACACATTGTGATTGATGGGATTTGTGTGAGAAACAGTGCGTCCCATAGGGGAAAGAGGCAGTAAAGCGGGGGACGCTCAGGAGGTGCACCTTATGATCCAAAAAGAAGCTGTATTGTTGACTTGCACAAACAGCTGTGCATGCTAGTGACAGCTGGAGAGTGCCCCTCTCTATTCCTGTACAACCTCTATTCACACTACAAACACACACCCACACTATAGCCTCGACAAGCAAGGTCAATGGTAGCCCAGGAAGTTGGTCTACTATCTTATCTGCACCTGTTGCGCTACACACTGGCATGTGTGTGACGACTGTCCAGTGTGTGTCGAGCATCTGTCACCACACTTCACTTTTAAAAAAACACACTAAACTGCAGCGTTTGGTCGAGTCAGATTCAGGTTTGTGAAGCAGGAGACTTTTAGAAGCTGGGAAGCGGCAAACTAAAGGCAAATTAAATGCTGTTATGTGGATAATTTTGAGGTCTTTGCTGCTGAGGGTGCAGCGCTGCATGTGGCGTCTCTCTGTGGCCCGGCTGCTGCTCACGCCTCAAAGGTGAACTGAGGATTTTGGAGACAAATAAGTGGAGCGCGTGCATATCCACAAAATGAAGAAAAAAAACACAGCTTCTACAGGTGCATGATCCTAAAAACAAAATGAAGACAAAATATCTACACATGCACAGACAGGATAAATGCAAATAAGCACATTGAGCAGGGGATGCCTGCCAGGGATCTGCAAGAAATGTTACCCTGTCACTTTCTAACCACAATGTACTTATCTTTTGTCTGGAGGACAAATAACTTGTTTTTCTTGATTGAAACTTTTTTTCCCGAGGGAGTAAGGCCACATTTTGGTTTTTGGAACTCATAAAGACTCACTTCTAAATCCTAGGATCAGGTCCAAACCCTATTTTGCCACATTTCAAACCATTTCATCTAACTTCTCCGCTTGCCAGCACATATACACAATATGATCACTACACGTATTCGGGCCTTGCATGCAAATATCCACTTGCAGTCAAATACATATGGCAGATTCTCCACCACAGCCATGCTCTTACTCTCTGCACTAACTATACAGTCACCGAACAGGGCCACAGGAGCTGGGAGACACTCAGGAGGGTTCTTACCATAGCCAATGTATAGACGCGCTCCTGACCAAGCATTGACTCAAGAAACAACCCTGCACTCTGAGGGAAGAGGAGCCACAGCAGAGAAGAAGAAAAAGAGAGTGTGTGTTCATGGGTGAGAGATGGATGTAAGAAAGAGGGCAGAGGAGAAGAGGAGGGGATCAGGAGGAAGATTAACAAGTTGAGGGGCATGAGGGGGGAGAGGAATGCGTGTGGAAAATAAATTAGTGACCGGTTAATCATAGCATTGATCAATAACAGTGACAGGTGTTAGCAGTGTGAAGAGTGGAGGCGAGTGTGAGGCCACTTCCTGGTGGAGGTGGAAGCGTTTCCTCTCTGTACCTCAGCGGCTGAGCGCACCACGCCGGTTCCCAGCAGCGACTCCGCGTAGCCGTGGATCTCCTGGCAGGTCCCCGCGAGCAGGGTGCGGAGGGTGACCGCCGGTGGCCTCTCCCCGACCTGCTCGGCTTCAGCTGCCCGCCAGCCGAGCAGCAGCAGCACGCACACGGTGAGGAAACAGCGAGCCATGGCGCATCAACCGTGAGCCCGGAGCGAGACGCACAAAAAGGAAGTCAGGGATTCGGTGTGGAAAAAGAGGAAAGAAGTCTGAGCAGCTCGTGTCCAAGTGACTCAAAGACTTAAAAATGGCTCCTGTTGGCGACGAATCACAAGAAGAGCCCCGTTCCCTTCTATAACATCCACTGATCCGATAAACAAACCTGCAAATCAGACGTGTCGGTACGGAGAGAAAAGCGGGTCTCAAAATGATGCGAGCATTTAATTATAAACTTTGGCAACGCGGCACAAATTCTATCTGCTCCTGCCGCGTTTACACAGGCTATATATGGTAAGAATGAATTAAAGGATTGAGATCCGAGACACTTGATGATTCCACCAAGATGAAGAAAGTTGTAAAAATAGAGATGTGTCCAAAGTTGTGTTTCTATTTCCCCGTTGCAGCTTTTACGCGAAAAAGAAAACGCGGTGACGCGGATCTGAACACGAGTCTCTAAATCCTCTTATTCCTGCTCTGAGCCAGTCCACTGTGGTTCCCCTTTGTCTCCGAGCGAGCATCCAGCGCGCGGCAGTGACGGATTATGTTGCTCAACCTTTTAAATAAAAAAAGTCCCGTGTCGCCGTGTGGCACTCCTTTCCTTCAAGCGTTTCTAACGACTGTTCCCAGAGTGCAAATGCGTCGAGTCGAGAGGAGGAAGAAGGCGCTGCGCACAAGCATCAGCACTGGTCTGCACACTGGGATTTGTAGTTTAATAAACCAGAGCCCGATGAAACATCTCGGACTGAAAATGAGTGAAATGAAAGCAGAGGCCGGGGGAAACGTTTTGATGGCAATTTATTAACCAGCCAACAGAAAATTACACATAATCCAGTCTGGAGATTTTAGAGAACAGTTTGGAGAAAGAAGAGGCAGCTTTCAAAATAAAAAAAGAAAGAAATGGTAATGACATACGGTATATACATACACAAAATGATACAAACATCCACTACACTGGAAGGAATGCTGTTTTTCGCATTGTACTATTTTTTTTTTGCCAAACCTTGGCATGTGATGCCAACAAAAACCTCATTTTCTCTACTCTCTTCTCGCTCCAGTATCTGAAAGCTTACAGTGAAGTAGTGGATACTGGAGCTGAATTCACTCGTTTAAAAACTAAACAAAAACTTTAAAGCGTTCAGATCAGAGCATCGAACTCGGCCCTGTGAGCCTGGAATCATCGAGAGGAGAAGATTTCACACCGAGTCTCCTGCAGACGCACAGATAGGTGTGAGTACGCCGTCAGAGGAGGAGCCACTTGAGTGCAGTGATGCTCCCGGCGGTGCTCGTACTACTGCTGAAATCGTTGACCCCTATTCCTTGCAAGTCGTTGCAGAGGTGGTGGGGGTGGAAGGGGGGAGGGGTCTGCGGCTTTAGCCGATGTAAATGCGATGGAAGTCGTTGGCTCCGAAGGCGGCGTTGCATTTGGGGCACTTCCTCTGGCGTGTGTCGTAGCGGGTTTTGACGCACTCGAAGCAGAAGACGTGGAAGCACTTAGTCAGTACCGCGTCCTTCACCCGGGAGTTGCAGCACGGACATGTTAGACGTGCCTGGAGGTGGGAGAGAGGGGGGAGAGGGAGGGAGGAAATGGTTTGAACAATAAACGGAGAAGTCAGTTTTGTCCTCAGATGAATGGTTTGTGATGAGCGGACAGAAATATCTAGGGCAGCAGTGAGGCCATGTGATTATAGAGGCACGACTTCAAGCTCTACTGGGCCACTCATGTCAGGAGCCCACAGATACGACATGAAGGCTGATTATGAACCCTTGTGATTTCATCTGAAGACTGTGGAGAATCTCCTGGTACAGGGGGTCGATCATTAAAGCTTCTGGACCCATCAAGACTATATGAACACTTACAGGTTTATGGAAAAATATGACCATGATCTCGCAGGGGAAGCTACATTCTACCTGAATGGAGACCGCTACAATTTGAAAAAGTCAGACATATAATGTGTGATGTTTATCTTCTACAGTTGGTTCGAAGTGTTTTACCATGTCCCTCCCTCTCCCTGCAGTGAGATCACAGTGAGGTCTGATTCAGTGGAAACCAGAGTGACCAACATAACTGGTTCATTAAGTTTAACCACTTCCAGGACTCCTTGCAGTCCGTCGGGGGATTTTGCTTGAGGGACATTTATCAGCTACAACTGCTGCCTTTCCCAACTCGAGTGTTGTTATCAAGGACATGAGGGGGGAGTTCACACTGGATTAGCCTCGGGTTCTTGTTTAGTGCTTGTATCCAAAGCATGAGGAACTGCTGGTCCTCAAATGAAATTCAAGACATTAGTTTGACGCTGGTTAAATGAGATGATTAACGACTCTTTACTCCTTTAAGGTAAAGTATTAAGATAAAAGAAGCAACTGGTGATCTTATCTTAGCACAAAACTGGAAACAGGGAGAAACAGCTTACTTCTCTGGAGCAGGATCATCATCAAATGATATGGAGATGTCTCACTATGGGAGCTTACAGGAACTTGTGTCATTAGGTCAATGCTGATTGCTGCACATTTCTACACCAGGTAGTGCCACCTACTATTAAAAATGAATGTGGACAACTTCTCACACACCAAAGGAAATAGGTTGTGTGGTCAGACATCTCAATCCTTTTTCCTTAAAGACCCAGGATTATGTCTATAACCTCAAATCCCCACAATATCTGTGCTACAGCTGGGTGGTCCACACCTCTCTTTTGTTCAACTGTAAACTCTCCAAATAAGGCCTTGACTGTGGCCCAACCATCTGTCAAACTTGTAGGAAGCTGCAGACCTTGACTTGTATTGGCCAGAGCAATAGCCTCCACTACCCAATGGGAGAAGTGTTGCTTTGTTACTGGATTCTGCCGCATGAGGATAACTCAAGGAAATGAAGTCAGTCTGCACTGGATAAGAGTGTGACCACTGCTTTCCAGGTGAGAGAGGAAAAGCCAAACAATATGAACCAACCACTTGAGGCACAAAGGATGGAATTCAATGTAATCTGTACATGCCTCAGGGCAAACAAGAGCGTATGATATCAACCTGTTTGGGGAGGTAGTCAGAGGTAGAAACAACTCTGTCTTCAGGGACAGATGTGTCAAGTGTGCTTCCTCCAATGTTTCAAAAGGAGGAATCTTCAGCACCTCCTTAACCACAGAAAAACCCCACAGGGACACCAGCAGTCTGGAGACGGACACACTTTCACTATCACTTGATAAAAATATCACATCAATGGGGGATGGCTCGCCATTTTACCTCCAAGTCCCAAACAAAATGTGTCAATGAACGCTGATAAGGAATGTGTCCCTCTTTGTGACACCCTTCCATAACTGCTCTCCACCTATAGATGTATACAGACCCAAGGAGGAGCCTCTAGCATTTTGGAAAGTGGCAATTATCATCAGTGGGAATTTCACAGTGGGCAGATCAAGCCATTCATGAACCAAACCCACAGTGCCAGTAGCTCTGCCTGAGGAGGGAACACCCTACATCTTGGCTTCACACCACTGCTGCATGGAAACCAACAAAGAGCCCAAAATACCCTCTGTGACAACGGGTGTGCCGAGGATATGGCAAGGGAATTAACTTCCTCTTTCATGTTTTCATCGCCATCTTGGTCCAGTTCCACGTGGAGCTGGCTCTGACTGGGAGGCCAGTCTCTCTGTAGTCTGTTCCCCTGGAGTTTCCTTCCCCTCTGCAGGCTCAACAGCGTGGTTGTTGGGTGGGAGGTTAAGGTCATGTTCAGACAAGATGGCTCGGTGTGCTTAAGGGTGAACGAGAGTGTGAAAAGAAGCTGGGAACATCTATTGCCTTCTGGGAATGATCCAACCAAAGCAGCCTTACCAGACTTTGCTCAAAATATTATTTTCACAGTGACAGGAATCTGAAGCATCCCAGTGTGACTTGCTCCCATAGTGAGACATCGGAATAAACTGTTCCTCTGAAAAAGAACAGAATATTCTATATTCTTTTGTATCATCAAACTTACCTTGTAGTCATTGATTTCTTCATTTAACAGGTCGTCTCCATTGCTTATTTTCTCAGCTGGTTTCTTGGCCTTTTCAATCTTTCTTCTAAGTTTGGAGATGTCCTCCTGAAAGACATTTAGAGTTAAAAGCTGTAGGGAAAATGAGCCTGTCTTCCACAATTTACTTTGATTTGACAACAGACTTTATGAAATAAAATATAACAAAATCTGCAAGGATTAGTCTCACAGAGAAAATAGCAGCGATGTGGAGCTTTGTCCTCATTTCAGTAGAAGACAATGAAATTGAAACTAGCAAAAACTCAGGCTCATACACAATGAGGAAACAAAGGTAATTTCACAAATCTAATTTGCCATTAAACAAATGTGCAGCATATTTAAGAGTCCTCCCACAAGTCTTATGACACTGCTTTTCAGAAATAGATGCAATTTACTTTGAGGATAATGTTCAGTCAGTCTGATATGTTTACTGTTTTTCACAGCAATGGATCACAAGTGACGTGAACTCATTATATTTGTGTTGTTACCTGTGCTCGTCGAGCATTAAAGGACTCTTTCTCCCTGGAGATACTGTTCTCAACCACCTCCTCTCGGACCAAGCCGAGCCTCTGCTGAACCTGCTCCAGCTGAGTTCGCACCTCCTCCGACAGCAATGCAGATTCCTGAGCCTGGAGGACAACAGAGAGGCCCTTTAGTCTCAAAGGGAATTTCATTTGTCTCGTCTTTTTATTTTCTTTAGCAACAAATTGCCGCCATCATAACTGAATAACGTGTTACCTTGCGTTTGTTCATGTCCAAGGCTTGTGTTCTAAGTGCCAACTCTCTCTCAGCAGTGCTGATGGTGCCCTGCAGGAGGCGTTCCTTCTCCTCAAGCTTCCTCACCACCTGCAGCTGAGCGTCGACCTGCACATGGGCCCAACAAATATGTGAAATGAGGATAACACAACATGTTAATGGTAAAAGATTAACAGGATTGTGAGAAAAGACAATCTGGGCGAACAATTTGGTTTTACAAACATTTTCTTTACTAAAGCACAGAATCTCTACTTAGTGAAGGGGTGATTATGAAAATCTTAAAAAATTTTATATATTTAGTTGATAAATAAAATCCACAGCTCAAAGATAGTAAGAAATAACTGCAGGTAGTTATCACTGCGATTAATCTGTGTGTATGTAAAAACACCAGTGTGTTCAACCCCCTATCCTTACAGCTTTCCCCTTGAAGGCTGACCTGAGTTTTTAAGGTGAGAAGCTGATCTGCCAGCTCCTCCTTCTCCTCTTTCAACAGCTTGTGGATCTGGTTAGACTTGATCCGCTCGCTCATCAGCTTGAAGTTGGCATCGTCTTTTTCTCTGAGCTGCTGCATCAGCCGGATGTTTTGTTCCTGCATGTCCTCGAAGGCCTGGCCTGTCACATCCATCTCACTCAGCAGTGCGTCCTCCTCCTGCAGACGGAGCACAGGCGCAACAACGTGTTAGAGACCGAAAGGCGAACCAGGCAGCAGGTTTGTGCAGGCAAACAAAATTACCACCAAACGCACCTGTTTGGCTATAGAGAGCTTCTTATTGAGGATGTCGATCTGCTCCTCCACAGAGCGGATCTTCCTCAGAGCCTCTTCATCTGCCATCTTCTTGCCCTCCCTCCTCTCCCGCTCCTCCAGCTCCCTTAGCCTCTGCCGCAGCTCCTCTCCCTGGAATCAGCATAATACTATTATTATTACGGGAAGGGTACAAGTGAAATATGATATCTGACCACGTGCTGTTGAGTAAAAGAGAAGAAATCCAAACATCCCCACATGATGTTAAAAAATAATCAACTGGATGCCAACATCCAAAACCATATAAACTATTAACTATATCAACAGATAGGTGACTGTGTTGTGTAGCATTGATCACCTCGGACTTGGACTTTTTCTCTGCAGCCATGAGCTGGACTTTGTCCCTCTGCTCTTTGGGTGCTGAGCGGTACATGTCCAGCAGCAGCTTCATCTCCCTCTGGGACTCCTGGGCTTTCCTGCACATTCAAAATTACTAAGTCAGAAAAACCTACAAGAACTCTGAGTACGGCCCATTAGGTTTTAGTTTAACCAACACAAAATAAAATAGATGGAGAATAAAACATGCTCCAACCCATTGAGCAGCGGTAACGTGTCTGTTAACCTGCCAAACAATAGCTTTATATTTACTTTGAGGCGTCACATTCTTACAAACGTGTTGTGGGTTAGATGAATAGTATGTATTCTTCAAGACATTATAACCTGAAGCTGACCCACAGGAAAATCTGCATCAATAAAACCTAAGCCACAAATACTGGAAAATGAAACGAGGAAAGGATTGAAAGTGTTTGAACTATTTAAAAACTGTGGTGCAGCTATGGTAGATATAATATATCAGCAAGTAAGCAAATGATGATGTTTAAATCAAGTCTCCCAAAATCCATTTAAAATTCAGATCAAGTGGCAAAATAATCGGATTTCTGCACCTCAGCACTTAACAGATCACTAATGCATTTTGAAGGTATCTAAAATGCACTAATAAAAGTTTTTTGGTTGTAATTATGTCGTATGGGGCAACAACATAACTAAATCTGAAGGGGTCTGAATAATTTCAGCTTGAGCTATGTGACAATATAATTTTTTCGTGGTGTGCAGTTATAGTTTATGCATTTTAAAGTATTAAAACAGCTGTTTGTGACCCTTTATGCTAAATAATTATAAATAATAATTAAAGTTACCAAGCATAGATAAATACTGACATGTGAATGACAGTCTTTCCTTGTCCTTCTATTAATTATTTAAAAAAAAGAGCATAATCTAAAAAAGAAACCAACTATCCAACATGTGACTTACTTGAGTTCTGCTCTGACAATCTTCAGCTGCTCCATCTCCTTCCTCTTTGACCCTCCGACCACAGACAGACGCTCCCCAGCTGACTCTTCTGGTTGACCACTGCTCCCGGACTTCTCCTTCTCTTCCTTTATCACACTGCTGCTGCTCCCACTGCCGCGGGTCGGCCTATCTCTCTCCTTTTCCTTCTCTTTCTCCCGTTCTCTGTCTTTCTCTTCTTTCTTTATAGTGTCCTTTTCTTTCTTTTCCTCCCTCTCTTTCTTCTCGTCTTTCTCCTCCTCTTTTACTGTAGCCTCTGGTTCCACGCCAGGCTCTGTTTTCACTGAGGCACCTACAGAGAGACAAAGTATAAAACACAGATGATCAACAATCATGCATTTCTATGTTGTTTACAACTTCATAAAATATGAAATAATCTTCTCTCAGTTAACGAGGTGTTGGTTACCGGTGCTGCTGGGTGTCGACGAGCCGTTGTCAGGCTCAGTCTTGACGGCAGGTTCTCCAGAGACGGCTGGGGTCGAAGGAGAGGTCGTCTCATCCTTAACGTCGATCTCTGAGCTTGACTGTGATTGGAGAATGGCGCTGCCCTTTGAGGCACGGACCTAGAGGCAACAGATACATATGATTACTTCAATAGTAGCGTTCTGCCATTCTCACTGTTTTCAACGGTTTACAATGACAAACTATATGTGTGTTTTCAATTATAAGTACTACATAAGTTCTTGGTCTGGTGACAGAATTAGTAAGTTTCTGTTTCCCGCTGCGCACCTGGTTGAGTTCAGCTTGTGTCTCTCTCAGTCTTATCTTGTATTTCACCACCTCTCCCTTCATCTGCTGGTTGTGGGTTTGCAGTGTGCTGATCAAGTGCCGCATTTCCCTGTTAATAGGACCTGAGTCGAGGAGGCAGTCAGAGAATCAAAAGAAAGAATACACATTAGAACATCAGCAGAAATCTAACAACAATCTAAGATCAGTTGTATTTTCAGAAACCTCAGTCTCTTTATAAACCAGAACCTGTTAAGTTACCTGCTTGCTCGTTGGCAGCAAGAGTCTGTTCAAATTCTATTCGCAACATCTCGTACTCCTTCCTGACCTGAGCCAGAGTGTCCTCCAGCTGAAACACCTCTGTACGAACCTTCCTCTGCAGAGCCACTTCATCATTCTGTACACATAGGGAGAAGTAAGAGTAAGAAGGGAATGAAACTGACGGAGACCGACACAGATGCAAACACACACAACTCACCTCCATGTGTTCCAGCTGTCGCAAGCGTGCCGTCCTGGTAGTGTTGAGACGAGCGCGTGTCTCGTCTAATTGACCCTTGAGGATTAGAGACTCGTTGTAGAGAACAGAAAACTGTGACTGCAGACAGCGATACTCTGAAGTCTCTTTGACCATGCCCTCTGCTCGACACATCAGCTCCGACTGAGGAGAATAGAGAGAGGGTAAATAGAGTCAGAGATAGTAGCCCAAAAGTAAAAAATTACAAACTAGAAAAAAATGATTGAGAAGGTGCCTCAATAACCTTCTTTTCACCAGAGAAGTTTTGACTACAAATGTGTCGATGACAAATTTCGGCTCACGTCTTCTCATTTGTAGACATATTGCACGATTCACATTAAAATATAAGTTTTTATCAGGGTGGAAGAAGTCCTTTAGTTTAGTGATAACCGTACATTTTTCATCCAATCTACTTCTTAAGTATGACTTTTTCAATTTCCAATCACCTTGATCACAACACATACTGTGTGAGAAGTGCTTTATAAGTACCTTCATGTTGTTGTTCTCCTGGTGAACAGTTTGCAAGTCTTGCTGGAGCTTCTGCAGCTCAGTGAGGCGGTTGTCTGCCAGCTCACGGTTCTCCTCCAACTCGCTGTTCATTTCCTCAAACTGGTGTCAGAAAAGAATAAAAACAAATGAAAGATAAGATATGGAACTAAACTATATTATTTCTTTGTCAAAATTATGAGGGGAAAAAAAGAAATCTCACCTTTCTCTTGTTAATAGTAATGGTCCCACATACGCTACTGGCCTCTCCACATACCTTGTAGCCTTTGCTGTTCACCTGGGGTGGCACAGGGTGTTAGTTATTACATACTTTAACATAAAAGCACATTTTGCACAACACTCTGATTGACATTAAGTCCAACAAAAATCCTCACCCTCTCCAGTATCTCACTCAGGTGTGCATTCAGGCGGTTTTCCCGGCGGCGGATCTTCTCCATGTCCCACTGCAGCTCCTCGATCAGAACCTGCAGCTCGCTCACACGTTGATCCGCCTTGTTAGCTGCACGGCCCAGAGAGCGGGACTGGAAAACATGTGAGGACAAAGCAACCGTCATAAGAGGATGATGAATGGTATGGATTCTCTTGCAAGACGATTAACTTATTTACTTTGTTAATATCTTTTTAACTTTTAAAGTGTGCTTGACCTGAAAGGACACATTTTGTGCTAGAGAATACGAAAGGACGTATTATTTGTACCTCGCTCGTCATGTGACTGTGCTTTTGCTTGAGGTCCTCAGACAGCCGTTGTAGCCGCTCATTTTCACTCGACAGGAGGGAGTTCTGTGTGGTGGCTGCCTTCCACAAACTGCCCTCTGGAAAGAAAAGGATCAATAGTAATTATCAATGCAAACACATTTAAAATGATTTCTTTCAAAAATATTTCATCCTCAGCTATACTCCATTACAACCATATCTTCCTCTGCAAACCTTCCCTCCTTATATCTCACCAGTTCCAGGGTCCACCTCGGCCTTCAGTTGGTCCACAGTGCGCTTCAGACACTCATAGATCTCCATCACACGATTGGCCTGTTTCTGGCTGGACTCCACTCTCACCTGAAGCTCAGCCTCCATCTCCTCGCTGGTGCTGCTCGCAAGCGTAGCCAGGAAGGAGTTGGATGTCTCTCCCTGGTGGCCTGGGAGAGAACAGAAGGAAAGAGGCTTTGGATTACATTTCTGGATTGTTGCATCTATTATCTAAACGATTTTGCTTACAAATACCCTGTCCGAACATGGGCTATGTTTGTGAAGCTTCCTCTTGTGTGTTCTACACTTCAGCTGACGACCACAGACCAAGGAGACAATTTGTCCACAGACCACTGCTGATTCTCTTCAGCATCCACAATTTGAACTATTCAATCTTATTTGCAGACTATGTGACCTGTTTTTTTTACTTGGTGGTCACAAAATTATGGCTGGTCTTATTGGTCACTGTAAATCCTGCCCCTAACATAAGCGGTTCTTTCTTGTAGTTCAGTGAAGTGTTGGTGTTCTTTGGCTGTAGAAACACAAAGAACTGGTTCAAAAATAGACATTGGGAATTTGTGCATTTTGTCTTCACCTCTGTCCTTAACCCTCTCCTGGTTGGAGTCGCCATCAGGTTCTGGAGTATCTGGCTTCAGGTTCCGGCCCTCAGCCCCCGGAGATTTCTCAGGTTCGATGCTGGCTTGGTCATAACGCCTGCTGATCAGTTGGACGTTTTCATCAAACTGAAAGCAGAGAATAACAAACACTTTGACTTTTTCACCTTCATAGGCATGGATATCAACAGCAATGCTTTTGCTCTTAGGTCTGGACCAGTGAGTATTGACCTGGTTCCAGTATCTATTGAGGATCAGCAGACTGGCATCATCGGTGGCCTGCCGGGTCTCCAGCCTCTCGATCCTCTCTCGCAACTCGTCCTCAATCACCTGAAAATCAACAAGCTATGTGATTAACCTGAAAACAAGAGGCGATGCAAGTTCAGCTTCCTGTAAGACGTGTAAGAAATAGTAGGACATTTTTTTGACCTGTCTTTGATCGAGGGCTTCCCCCAACTTTCGGTTCTTAGCCTGGAGAGCTCTGATGTCTTGTTCTTCCTGTAAAATAAACGATTCAAACAAGATAATTAAAAAAAACAGGAGCAGAGACACTCCTGGTATTGTATTGACAATGTGGGGGATAAGAGAGAAGCTCACAGAGTTTGACACCCCTCCCAGTTTGATGACCGTCTCCACCGCGGTGCTCCCCCCGGCCGCGGCACTGACACCGGGACCTCCTTCCTCTCCGTCCCGCTCCCTCCGCTTCTCCGAGGGCGCACCGGAGGACGAGGGGCCGCCCGGGTCACCAGGACGTTTCTGGCCCGACATCCTCAGACACCTGAAACAAACAGAGAGACGTTTAACATCCGACACATCAGCCAGTTAACAGCTTGTGCTAGTGCTAGCCTTCTGCTAGCACCAGATGTAAAGGCTTTAAACGTTCAGAAAACACGACTCTGAACCGACGCGTCGATGTATTCACTCGTCAGTGTTTTAAAAAACTAAAAACACACCTGAGCGAAATCTCACCTTGTTTAATTTCAACAGTTTTCTGTTATTTGGTGAATGTGGATGTTGATGTTGCGGCTTCTCGCCTCTCGGAAACGGAAGCGTTAACGGTGCAAAGTGGGACAACACTCTGTGCGGCTCTGCGCCCCCTGCTGACCGGGAGGGTAACAACCTGAGGCCTCTGCTGCCTCCAGGTTCGTATCAAGTTTGTGTTGAGCTCAGATCAGTGACTTATTTAAGTGGAACTTTCCCCCTGTCATTATTCAAGAGCGTTGTCTTTCAGTTTGAGAGCAAGACTTATTGATTTCATGCTCAGATTCTGCTCTTGATCAAAACACTGTGCTTGCATTCAAAATTACTGGAGCCGCCCCTGATCCTTATCTGCACCAAAATTGTTGTTATTCCTTGACCCATGCATTCCGCATCCTTCCTCTAACTTTCCACGATAATTGATGCTGCTAACTAACAGACAAACACACAAACAGATTAAAACACAATTTCCTTGGTGAAGGTAGGTAATATGTGATTCCTTCTCCAAGATAGAATCATGTAATAATAATGGAGGATCTGCTCAACATTGTACTTGAATGTACAAATTGTCTACAAAATCAAAGCACCAAAAAGAAACGGATACATGAGAAACACCCTGGAGATCAAGGCCCCTCTTCCTGCTGCTTGTCTGCTTTGTGCTGTTGGTAATCCTGCCCTGTAGTATAGTGCAGTTCAATGGAAGTGCTATAGTGTTATAACTAAAGAAAGTGCAAAGCATGCAGCTAAATTAAGAGATTTGTGATGCACTTGGAGGATCTCAGCAACATGGATGAGATATGTACACGGCCCTCACAGCATGGATCCAAATGAGCTGCTCACTTACATTTCCTGCTATGTAATCTTTTTAATGCAGTTTGAATACTTTGGGAGTAAGTTAACTTGTCTATAGATCTTGCACTGTTCCGACTCCCAGTCCTTATGTAAACGGGAACTCAACGGCAGGGACTGAACTCTGATCGGCGGCATTGAGTGTACATTGCACTTGGTGCAGAGTCCAGGTTGTGTAAAAGCACGCTTGTCATTATTTGTGTGATCTGGTCCTGCACATGTGTCCCTGTCTGCTGAGGTCAGTTGTGGACGCATGTTTTTTTGGGCCATTTTCAGCGATCGATGTCAGAGCTGTTTATGCATGACAAGCAATGTGACGCATGAGGCTGATAAACAGAAGAGCGTGAAAAAACACAGTTTTTCGAATGAATGGGAGCATGTTCCTGTAATAGTGCAATGAAACTGCATAGAAAATATCTCCCACTATACAGAATAAAAATCCCAATTTAGGATGCACCGACTCAGTTGGTCATAATGAAAAGTACAGAAATCAAAGTTAATACATGTAGTCAAACCTTATTATAACCAGTAGCATCTCATGCTTTAGAATTAATTTTGTTTACTTGCACAGGGACTACTTAAAAATCAGCATAATACTCGAATATGGGCCCCATCTGGTTTTGTGTGGTATATTGCTATGGCTAACTTGTGGCACAGATGACAGTGTGGGCCAAATCTGGAATCGAAATCAATTCCATTCCCTTACTTTGTTGAGAGCACTGGAAAGAACAAACTGTTACGATACACCCACAGGAGACAACCAGGCATTCTATCCCATCTGCTGCTGCGATGCACACTTTGTGCAGGACAAAAGAAACCGGAATTGCAGCATTTTGCAACAGGCCTCTGACATTACATGGCTCCTCTCAGAGCTGCAACAGTCTGCAGAGAATACAGAAAACAGGAGGTGTGTCAGATCTGAGTGATGCAAACCTCCCCTTTCTCTCCAGACGAACTAAACATCATGTTCCTTTCCTGTTCTCAACACACACACACACACATACACACCCTCTGTTATTCTCTCTCTTCCTGTATGATCCCCAAAAAACGTCCACACACACAAAAAAACACAAAGAGCACACTGATGCCACACCACCACAGGAACCCCCCGCCCCTCTCTGGCTCCTCCGGCCGGGCCAATAGCATTACGCAGCGCCCCCACGCCCCCACCACATCAGGAGCGCCTCCTCCCCGGCACGTAGCCTCCGAGCTGCCGATAAATAGAGTCCCGGGTCCCGGGCTCGGCCTTCTCACTCACCGGGAGGCTGCTAAGTTGATTTCTGTCGTCGCCGTTCGATCACATCTCTCAGGTAAGAAGACGTTATTCTCCTGCACACTTTAAAAAGTTTCAGATGGAATTGCCCTCTTCTGCAGGAGTG
The DNA here is from genome assembly GCF_947347685.1 of Pleuronectes platessa. Lineage (NCBI taxonomy): Eukaryota > Metazoa > Chordata > Actinopteri > Pleuronectiformes > Pleuronectidae > Pleuronectes > Pleuronectes platessa. The sequence goes on from NC_070633.1 coordinate 18,888,220, forward strand.
GTCTGCATCTCCTCGGTTTCCTCATGTTTGCGCAGCGCGGTGTAAATATTTATCCGAGCTGCACAGTATTCAGTGGTGCAAAGTTTACAGAACTGGACGAACAGCTCGTTAAGACCGTGTGATCGAGTTACGCTGATCGATCGGCTGATCGAGCATTTCTTTTGCAGCAAGGGTTGGTGGTGATATCACTTTTAAAAGGGAAGAAGTGTTCAGATCGTTTACTTGAGCAAAGAACACCTTCAACACAATCCTTTACACGTAGAAGTTTTGCATCAAAACTTCACTAAAGTAAAAATAATGTATTTTCACCTAAATATAGTTCAGGATAAAAAAGTAAAATGATTAATTAAGTGCAGTCAATGTTTTACATTAATATTCCTGCTGCATTTATTTGTATGTTGCATTTTACTAGTGTAGATGTTTGAGCTAATTTGAAGTAATTTATATCCTTGGTAGTTCAATCTACAGCAATGCATCACATTCTAAGAACATCATAAAACCCATAATTCAAGAAAGACCTGCTGCATGTTTTGCACATCGTATGTTACAAAGAATTGGACAATAACACAACATTGATCCCTTTCTGTATAATTTGCACTTTAAGAAAAACATTTATAAATATGTATACTTTTATTGTATAAAGTATTTCTGTTTTCATTCTTGCTGCATTTCCCCCCTGTGTCGCTGTGTCATTTGTGAATTTCCTATAAAAAGTTAACCTTTGCCTAGAAAAAACAGCTTTGCAGCTCTGTGACGATGCATTTTCCAGCTGATCCAAGAGGCTTTCGATTTTGACGTTGATTTAAGATTTTCTTATTACGTAAAAGAACAGTTCATCGCAAACGTTCACTACCAACACATCTGGAGATGTATGGTTTAGACCGACATCTTAAATGTAGCTAGAGCTGCCAATAAAGAAGAAATGTACTAAGTTACTGTACACTACTGGCTTTATCAATTGTCTCCTGACTATGCAGCAGCATGATTTTCCTTTCTGCAAATACACAGAGTAAAACAAACATCCGCCTCTGTTGCCCTCCTCCACACAATCACTTATTGAATAGTGCTGCCCATAAATCATTTTCCGAAGTGAACTGTGAACTTCTTTTGCACATCAAGCGGCAGAACTTATCTGGTTGAAAGGCCAAAGTTCCACCATGCAGGACAAATATTTACAGAGGTGACGCAAGAGAGGCATGATGTCACAGGCCTTTGTGTTTGATAGTGGAAGAAAAATATCAAGTCTTCCTCATACTTACTACAGCTCTCAGGAGTTTCTAAACCTGTCAGTGAGAAAACTTGTCCTGTCTTTTCCAGGATGACTCATCAGTTCCCATCCCTCTCTCCGGAGCAGAAGAAGGAGCTCTCTGACATTGCTCAGAGGATCGTGGCTCCAGGAAAGGGAATCCTGGCAGCAGATGAATCAACGGGTGAGCCTCAAGTGATTCCATTTTTTTTCTGCGATAAGAGGTGACTGCAGAGCTAGTGTCTGAAATAAACTCTTCGCCCTCTTGTCTCAAGGAACCATGGGAAAGCGCCTCGAGAAGATCAACGTGGAGAACAACGAGGAGCACCGCCGCTACTTCCGCGACCTTCTCTTCTCCACCGTCGACTCCAACTGTGTTGGTGGGATCATCTTCTTCCATGAGACACTCTACCAGAAGGCGGACAGCGGCAAGCTCTTCCCCCAAGTCATCAAGGACAAAGGCATCGTTGTCGGCATCAAGGTCACAAAGCAGCTGATGGGACCCATTTTGGGGTTTTTCCCATGTGGAGCTCTAGAGACTAATGGATGTTTTTGATTGTTTCATCAGGTGGACAAAGGCACAGCTGGTCTGAATGGAACCGATGGAGAGACCACCACACAAGGTAACATACACCTAAGATGCAAAACCTGGCGTGAAAACCATTTGTCTTTATCAATATTTAAATGTTTTAGCAAAATAATTAGAACCTCTTTTATTGAAAACGATTGCAATAGCATATCCAGTCATGAACAACTTGGATTGACCTGTTCTGCTTTTTAAAGTGATGTGAAAAACCATACACTATAGACACCGATGTGAACTCGCCAATATTCAGTAACTGAGTGTTTCTCAGGTCTTGACGGCCTCTCGGAGCGCTGCGCCCAGTACAAGAAGGACGGCTGCGACTTCGCCAAGTGGAGGTGTGTGCTGAAGATCTCCGATGGCTGCCCATCAGCTCTCGCCATCGCAGAGAATGCCAATGTCTTGGCCAGATATGCCAGCATCTGCCAACAGGTGTGCGTTTGCAGGAAGATGAATTCATCTTGCTGAGTGTTATCTGTTTGTGACGCACTCATCCTAACGTAACTGTATGTACCTCGTCAGAATGGCCTGGTGCCCATTGTGGAGCCAGAGATTCTGCCCGACGGAGCCCATGACTTGAAGCGCTGCCAGTATGTCTCAGAAAAGGTCGGACCATCACTTCTGCCCTTAGTTTTCCAAATTACAAGATCACCAGCAGTAAAATATGTTTAGTTTCCCAGCAGATGATGGTTTAAATCACGTCTCTTATTAAAATCCGACTCCTCAGGTGCTGGCTGCTGTTTACAAGGCTCTGTCTGACCACCATGTGTACCTGGAGGGCACTCTGCTGAAGCCCAACATGGTCACTGCTGGACATTCCTGCACCACTAAGTACACCCCTCAGGAGGTTGGCATGGCTACAGTGACTGCTCTGAGGCGCACTGTCCCTGCTGCCGTGCCAGGTGAGAGTCCAGCTCTCCGCACCAGTTTAAGAACCCGTTCAGACCTGGTTTTAACATCTCCCGCTCCCAAAAGCCTCCTGAGATCAAATCACTCGGACCACATTCAGAGGTGTCCTGTGCATCATAGGAAGAACCACCTTCTAAGCTGATGTCCTGAACATCTTTCTTCCTAGTTCATTTGGCCCGTCCTGACTCTGCTCACTCTGTCTTCTCTCACTCGCACAGACACACAAACGTCATCCGCCAACATCTGTTAACTTGGAATATAGCCCAAAACTAGTCTGTTAGTTAACACCAGGTCTGAACAGGGCCTAAGAAATGTGTGGACAACAAGGTTTTTCAGTCAATTAAATGTATGTAACATTTCCTTTGTGTCTTCAGGTATCTGCTTCCTGTCTGGAGGCCAGAGTGAGGAGGAGGCGTCCCTCAACCTGAACGCCATCAACCAGGTGCCCCTCCACCGCCCCTGGAAGCTGACCTTCTCTTACGGCCGTGCACTCCAGGCCTCTGCTCTTGCAGCCTGGGCGGGCAAACCTGCCAACAAGGCAGCCTCACAGGAAGCTTTCTCCACCAGGGCCAAGGTTAGTCGCCAAGGGCACGGATGGCTGATGAACAATTAACACCAATAAATAATTCTAACTTATCAGTTTGTAGTGATGGACTGTGCACAGAACTGTATACTAAATAACTCTTATCTTGCATTACACAACCTAACAGTGAGTGGTCAGTGATTGTTGGTTGAAAGCAGGTTTTTGTCTCTTCAGTCTTGCACCAATGTGGCACCGCTAACCTGGCTGATTATTAACACTCTGAATTGACTTTGCCCTAACTTCCTTCCTCTGCGGCTCTCTGCAGATCAATGGCCTGGCTTCCAAAGGAGAGTACAAGTCCACTGGCGCCGCTGACGCAGCCTCCATGCAATCTCTGCACACAGCCAGCTATGTCTATTAAATACTGTGAACTTTAAACCTCCTCATAAAAATGCACATGGACCAAACGCGTCTCCTCTGTACTACCAACACCAGGGGAAGATTCGTGATGTTGCACTCTTTCGCTCAGTGACATGACTGGAAATAAATTAAGTGACCAAAAATGTTGTTTATCATGGTGGTTTGTGTGTTTTTTTTTGGGGGGGGGGGATCTGCGAGCATTTCACAACCCAAGTCATAATTGTGTGTCTGTGGGTGCATGAAGATTGAAACATTTTAGCACCACCACATGATTATCTGACTAAATCCATGGCTGTGCAGCTCAATTTTAGGCTTTTGATAGTCTTAAACATGTTAAACTATTGCATACTATGTATATCACATATACTTGTGTATTATATAATGTGTTGGGGGGGTTAGGACTTGGTAGGCTTTCACTTCTTTCAACTTCTGGTTTGCTGAACGTTAACTTACTTGGGTTATTGATATTTCAATTTTAAACATTTTTGAACCTGAACCTGAGGTAGGTCTTAATTACGTTTTTTACTATCATTTTGATGCTTCTGTTTTTTTGGCATCATGCATAGTTTGTGAGGTGTGTGTGTTGCAACACTTTCTCAATGATATTAGATGTTAGCAAGCTGTAATAAAATCCCGGAACTGATAAATGATAGTCCACTAACACCCTGGTCAGAATTGATCACAGTACACTTGGCCTCGTTATGGGAATGACTAAAGGTACAAACTGTCTCTGCATGTAGTGTGAGAGATGGCGTTTAAAAGTTTATTCTCTCATAGACTATTTCACCTTATCTACAATTATGGGGAAGTGTAATTAATTCTGGGACTCTGATATTTCCTGTCTTACTTGACATGTCTTAAAGTCCATTCATTACATTTAAGTTTAAAATTTGACTGGTTGATACCTGTAGAAACCCTTATTGTGAATGCTGCACCTGCAGCAAAAATAATTTGATCTGTGCTTGTGGAGTGAAGTCTTGTTTGCTGGTTGAAATGGAGTCTGAAAAGGAAATAGATTTGATGCCAACGTGCTTACACAATAGCTGTGGAGAAATAATGAAAGCATTTAGAAACGTCAACCACAGGTCTAGAGTCTGAATGGCACAAATCAGTTTTTTGAAAAACACATGGACAAACCCAGGCAATGCTTCTGCTGATCAGCTTTTTTTCATCTGTATGTCAAACTATTGTAATTTATAAATGCACACATTCACATAACTGCGTGTGGGATGTTAGAATCAATGATTATTAAGTGGTCATGTAGGTAAAAACCTACTGTCCTCCATTTACTACGGTACACTGTATCAGTGCTGTCCATTCATAACAATTTATATGTGAGTAAATATATGATCATCAATCTGAGCATCAGTTTTTCTTTTATTCTGTATTAAACAAACAACATACATCACATTTATTGCATCAAATATAGTTAAGAGCTAAAGCTACTTGAAAAGTGACCCCCGCCCAAATCTGTTCTTCAGACATTCGAAGGCAAAAGATGGAAACAGGTTTCCAGTTAGGCTCAGTATATCACAGTCATGTCGAACATGTTGAACTATATAAACATATACATCAAACGCTAAGCTAGGAATATGCTAACAATGATCATGAACAATCTGCAAGCAGATTCTAACCCAAATCTATTCCGATATACCAAATGCTGTTTTGATTATGATTGTATATTATTTGTCTTTGGGCTAAATGTACATAAGGGGATCACACAGAGGATGTTTGGATCAGAGTCGGCCCAAACACCGAAAATACTGTATTAATGATGCTGCTGATCAGAAATATCAAAGTGTCCACAATACATTGTTGAAACTCTTACTGGGGGGATGTGTTTAGATTAAAAACCTTCATGGTTGGATTTCATGTGATTGTGGAGCAAACACAAAAGGTACTAACACCTACTTACTCCAATGTAAACATATGTCTTCCCTTTAAACCTATCACTATAACATGAGGTAATATAACATTGTGTAAGAGTGTTAACTTTCAGGCTTTGATTCAAAGTCTAATGTGCAGTGTGGTTAATGTAATAACGTTAAGTGTTTATACAGTAAGTACACTTAAGCCTCCCTTGATATATTAGTAACTGTGTTCCCCTTAATGTGTGGATTCAAAAAAAGTTTTACAAAAAGCAACTGTGATTTAGTAATGCATTTCTTTTTTGTCAGACATCTGTGCTAACAACATACACTGTTACACATACTGTCAAGTTGTAATGTACCGTACAATATAAGCCACTAGGTGGTGTATCATTCACATGTAATATATTGTAGAGAATTGTGATATGTTTACGTGAACTGCAGGAAAACAATATGAAATATTAGTAGACTAATGATTGGAAAAGACTGATCTTAGTTCGGTGTTGCGTCACTCTGTGCTGGCGCCGGGATGCACCTGACAATAACCTGTTGGAGATATTGAAGTGGAGACCGGTTAGAGAGCAGGGAAACAAGAAGGCGATGAAATGATAACTGACACAAAACTGGTATAAGATATTGTTGTGATCAATGACATCTGGGTTCCTCTGGCTGCTGATGTCTCTGGTTATTTTATATGTGTGAGCTGTTTTTAGGTCTAAATTAGTTTGTTTATATGATGAAATATGATACAAGATTGTATTAGAAATTGTATTCATTATTTTAAGTAAGCATTTGTAATTAATTCTGACCTATATATTTTGTTTTCTGTCATATGTTGTCGGTCTGGACCTAAATGTTTTTGCTGCCAATCAAGGCCAAAATACTAAGATTCTAGTTATGATATGAAAGACCTTGTGAGTCGAACTGATATTACTGTGCTAAGTCTCAATTTCACACTATCAACCGCATCTGGGGATCATATTTATGTGAGAGGAGGAAAACAAACGTTTAGGGCACCAAAAAGTAGCAAGTTGGTTCTGCTTTGAATCCCTGTTCCACCTGGGTCTCTATTTATATTCTCCCTGTGTCTGTGTGGGTTTCCTCCAGGTACTCAGGCTTCCTCCCACAGTCCAAAGACATGCAGATTGGGGTTAGGTTAATTGGAGACGGTAATTTGATCATACGTGTAGGTGTGAGAGTGAATCGTTGTTTGACTCTATGTGTTGTCTATACCTGTCTATACCTGCAATACACTGTTGTCATGGCCAGGGTGTACCCCACCTCTCACTTAATGTCAGTTGGGATTGGCTCCTGCTCCCGAATGAATGGATAAATATAGCTCTAATATTAACTTTTTCATTTGTGTTCGTTGTCTGGAACTTCTGTGCTGGTTCAAAAAAAGGTTCAATTCTAATCTCAGTGGGCAACGCTTATTTTAGAAACAATTTCCGAAAAAAAGAAAAGAAAAAGCATTACCTGCGTGTTTGTCGATTTCAGTGCTAAACGTGCGACAGAAGACAAGAAGATGAGGATCCCTGCCACACACAGAGAGGACGTGAACAGCAAGCCTTCAACACCTAACAGCTGTTCCTAAAGTGATAGAAAGTGAAGGGGGGGGGGGGGGGGTCAATGTCGATCTCTTTAGTCAAAACAACCAACAATCAAACCGACCAACCAACCAACCAGCCAACCAACCAATCGTGCTGTAACTTACCATTCTGCCTCTGGCCCAGTTGTCGTCTGCGCGTCTTGTCATGTATTTAAGGTAGCTTTGATAGGATAAGTAGTACATCCTGAAACCAATGGAGATTACAGCCCCTAAGATGGAAACCACATACATGGCCAAACACACAGTCACCTGGGAAAGATGAGTTCGACAAAATGAAATGGGTCATTGAGAAAAGAAAGAAAGATTGATGGGCGACACAATAAAATACATCGTTATTAGGACATATGCCTACCATCTTCTTGGATGGATGTATCTCGGTGTAGATAGACAGTTTTCCACAGACAAGAAACTTAAAAAAACACAACATAAACACCATGAGCATCATGTTCTCCTGTTCACAAATATATTTTGACAACTGCAGGACATACCATCGTAGATCACACATCAAGTTTAAGACTGTGTAAAATTGTACTGGAAAGTGTATTTTCCAGTACAGAACCAACATTTGACACTTTTTTTGTCTGGAAGCTATGACTAAAACATGTTTAATATCATCGTGAGGTTGGCAGACAACCAGCAGAGAAATGTATGTGATGTGTTGTCCGCTTTGGTAGACAGAGTTTATCTTCCTTCAGAGCCAGGCTAAATGTTTTACTCCCGTTTCCAGTCTTCATGTAAAGCTTGAAAACTGGTTGCTTGTCCTTTCACCATTACCATACATGAAATAAAAGAGTGGTATAAAACTTTGCATCTTAATCTTGGAAAGATTACAGAAAGGTAACCCAGTTTTCAGGGGATTTTAGGTACTTCTCTTAACTATACATTGAATTGGTTATTAGTGAATGTTCTACCATTCAAGTACACTATCTCTCCATTTTCAGCATGTCACTGGCAAACACTTGAGTGTTAGGTACCAGAATTCCCTGCCAGAAGGGGATGTAGATTGCACAAGAGTTTTGCACACTTTCAGACACCAGATGAAATCCCATCAGGAGCTCTGCGCAGCCACAGATCAGAATGACAATCTAGAAAGGAGAAGAGGAAGGAGGCATTGACTGTACCTACAGCAGAGTGACACTTGTGCCCGTGGCTCTCTGTGTAAATCTACTGATGAATATCACGTAAAGCATGAGTGACTATAACTGTCCATGATCTCAGCTCTGTGTGGCTCTGCAATGTTTGATGTCCTACCCCAAGAACCTTGGGCTCCTTCGTGATAAATCGATGCAGAGGTTTGCTGGTCATCAGCAGCTCCTGGTCCGCCTCATGGTTCCCATCTTGTCCTGTTGCTGTCGCTCTAGTTGTTGGCTCAGGGCCCTCCATTGCCAGTAAAACTATATACGCTGTGTCTGGCCGTGGGAGGAGAGAGCAAGAGTTAATCGAACCAGATGAATACTGTGGCAAAGCAGAATGACTCCAGACAGGCCACAGTGCTGCAGGCAAAACATAGTGTGCAGAAGATTGCAGGGGTTTGAGCAAAAACATGAAGTGACCCACCTTGTTTTTGTTGTAAGGCTGAGGAGGAGTGTGAAAGATAACGGGAAGAGAATGCTGAGGGTGGAAAGAGGAAGTGAGGAAATTTGAGACTTTTTCTTTTTTTCTTCATGAAGGGGAGGAGCCGAACACTTTGGGAAGTTGTAGGCCAAGGCTGTTCCACACTACAGCCACTAAATCAGAGCTAAATCCTACTGCGATGTGTGTGTATATACAGGGACATGAATACACTGACAGAACTGTCTCCCTGGGTTGAAGCCAGCGATGATCTCATTGTGTTAAATGAGGAAAGCTTTATTTAATTTTCATTTTGTATCTATATGGGACCTTACTGGTCGAATAAAGGATACATTTGCTGTGTTACAGTGATGACAGACTGTTCGGTGAAAAAACTATATTGAGACAACTACAATTTATATTCCTGCAAAATGTACAAAGCCCTTCCAATGACTCCTGTCTATATTCAATCAGAAAATGTACTGATTTCATGGACCCTTGACAACCATGCAGTAAGAAATGTCATTATAAATGGAATCTAGTTTTACCTTCAGTTTACCAGTATATCGGCCAATTTAAAAGCAATTACTTAGTCTTTTATTTAGAAAATTAAAGTGTAAACAATATTAATATTATAAACAAAAACAACAAGTATATGTGGATGATGAAGCATTATTTTATGTCTCCTGAAGGTGTCATGTTGGAACATCTGAAGACTCGTGGCTTTGCAGACCTAAAAACAACAGCAAAGCAAACTTTAAATGTAATTGTTTAACGATAGTCAGACTTGGATTCACACACACGAGTGTCTGTAACAACTTTGCGACTTGGCTGAAGGATCCACCAGTAAAATAAATGGTAGCAGATGATGCAATGAATAACTTGCTGGTGAAAAGCAATGTGTTGTTGTCTTGAATCAGTCGCTGCAGCAAGAGGGGGGTGGATCACAGTGCCTCACGTGCTGCCAATAGCTGGTCTGAGGGACGATGAGTGTTTGCCTGGGGATGTCATGGAGCTAGCTGTCCTCTGAGCTGCGTCTCCATCACATCCACTCCCACTGACAATTACTTATCTTCATCCATTCACGTTAGAAAACAACAACAGCTCCTCGTTAGCGAGTCAAGCTGGTTTCACGAGTTGCTGCTAATTTGGATCGAACAACTGGATGAAGACACAACTTTGAGGGATGGTTCTAGATTAAAGTTGTTTAAAAAACACCATGACTTTTATGGGTTAAAGAAAAGAAGACAGTGTAAACAGACTGGTGCAAGACTCGTCTGCTCTGATGTGTGTAAATTACAGTTAGCTAACTGCTAGCAGCGCCAACTTTACCCAACTTAGCTGCAGGAGCTAACGTGCTACAAGCTACAACACCGCCTGTGCTGACATTTTATCCAGAAGATATTTAGACCGACTCTTGATCGAGAGCAAATATCAAAGTGATATGTGTCACTAACGGGTTTTAATTCCGGCTCTTCGTCACGGCCCTTTACAGAGGGATGTGCCCCGTCTCTCAGCAGAAGCCTGGCCGCAAATCCAGCCTCATGCCGGGCTCTGTTGGTGAAACAGTCCTCGGTGAAGCGACGTGAACACACACAGACGGATGCGTGTGGCAGAGGAAATCTTCCGTCGCAACCGAAATAGCATTTTTGGAGAGTTGTGTACCCGAGAGCTTGGCAAGTGGAGGTGTGTCCCTCTGCTGGATGTGTGTCCCTCGTCTGCTAGGAGTGCTTCTCTCTATCTGCTGGGTGTGTCCCTCATCTGTATGTGTGTTCCTCATCTGCTGGGTGTGTGTCCCTCTATCTGCTGGGTGTGTGTCCCTGGGCCACGTGTCCAAAGACACACATTCCAGGTTAAAGGGATGCTCACCAAGACCCCTCAACCTGAGATTAAAAACTAAAAACCCTCAGAAATTATCACAAAACCACAATTTCATGTTTATCCTGTAGATGTTTATTAGTATATTTGATAAACGTAAAATTGCATTGGCCTTTCTGGCTGATATCTAAAATCCATGATCATCACCAGCATCACAAAAAGGTAGTTTTCATCTCCCTCATTCCAGATATTTACAGTCAGTTTTCATTTTGCATGTCCTCTACAGTTATACATATAGTCACATTATTGTGCATAAATATAATTATTTACTCTCTCATTCAATTTTACGAAAAGTTTTGTGATTGAGGTTAAATCTAGAGGGATAAAAAAACTTTACTTCATGGTTGCAGTTATTAACAACACTGATATCCAATGGTAAAACATCATCATTGTTAAATATAAAAATAGCATCTATCTCTCAGCACACACAAGTGAAAGTATAAAGACGTTGTCCTGTATCATTAGGTGTGTCCCCATGGACTCACTGTATCCTGTGTGTGTGTGTGTATATGTGTGTGAACTCAGCATCACAGGACATTGTCCACCTGCAAAACACCAGATCAAATTAGTCATTATTGTATATTGAATTCGTCTCAATTCAACAAACGGAAAAATCTGTAAGAATAAAAGTCTTACTGTGAGGTCTGATGAGTGAGTCAGTAGGTGGTGCTCCAGGAGGTATGCTGCTCTTCGCCTCATCTCTCCTTCACTATTGTACTGAATGGCTTCTAACAGTGAAACTCCACCAAGCCTCACAAACTCATCCGCCACCTAAAAGGAAAGACCAACCAGCATCTATGAGATCTCAGTTGTTACAGATGTTACAGATCCAGGTGATGAATACAAGCTAATCGGCATAATCTCATTAGTTGTTTCACGTAGGCCATTTTCAGACATGAACATCTTATGGAGGTTTCCTTTTACATTTGTGGCAGAATGTGGTGCATGAATTCTGCTGCAGAGACATGTTTTTGTTTACAGCACATCGAAGATAGAGGTAGACTCAACTGTAGTGTTTTGCTTTTTGCACTGACAACAACACTTGTTGGCATTTTTGACAGTGTCTTCTAAGAGATGTAGCCTTCCTTACCTGCTGTGTGCTGAGGACCAGCAGGAAGAGGACCTCCAGACTGAGGGTCACCATTTCTTGGTCAGCCATCTTAAGTGTTGCACAGAGTGTGGAAACCAATCCAAGCTGGGCCAGCTGGACACAGAACTTTTTTTTTTTGTGGGCGATGTTTGCTAGAACTCTGAGGACCTGACAAGATGACACAGACCAGTGAGATTAGGTGTAACCTTGTACAAGAGTGTGAGGAAGACAGGGCTCAAATAAAAACTATAATGTGACCATCATCTGCCACTGTGGAGAAATATTACAAAAGCAAAGTTTGGCCTTTGCTTTCACTTACCATTGTATTTATGCCTTGAGAGAAAGGCAGAAGCTGGATAAGTCCAGGGACCAAGTTGAGAGAGAGTAGAGCAGAGCAGAAATCACTGGAGGCAGCTGGAACAGAAATTGATGGGAAAGGCATTGAAATAAATCATGTTTAAAACAGTCACTCCTGATAAATCCAGTTATCCATAGGTGGGAAAAGAAAGAAACCCTCCCCGCAAATTAAAAAAAAAACGAGGTTTTGCATGAAACAGTGACAGAGCAGTCTTACCTGTGAGGTTGTTGAGGACCCAGGCGCTCTCCCTGGCCAAGGCTGGCTGGGTGTGTGGGTAGGCCTGAAGAAGTACACACACAGCAGCCACAAGTCGTACGTCGCCTACCTGAGTGCTCAGGCTGTCCACTGGGCAGAGGGACAGGAGGTTTCCCACGCACCGCAGCACAGGACAGACCAGCTGAAGATGCACAACACATAAAGGACCATTAACAGGTTATACCGTAAGCGATTTAATGACATTTACCATGTATAGGTGGTTCTCACAGGTAAAAATGTGTTGAGGTTGATAACTTCGAAAGGTAGTTCTACACTGATACTGATAAGAAACAACCAAGCATTTGACTTTTCAAATAAAAAGCTGTTATCAACAACTGATCCCAAGTAGAACACTTTCTTAAATGCATACTACGGCATTATTGCCTAAAGAAAACACTTTTTTTAAAATAAATATCTGAATATTTACCTTCCTCAAACAAGTTTCAATTTCTGCAAGCTGATTTTCATACCTCATTGACATGAACCAAAATATGAAAACGTAAGATATACTTGTGATAAAGGTGCTGAAACACATTATGTTTCAAGAATGCAAACAAAACCAAACAAACCATAACAAAGCAAGGAAGTTAAACTGAACAAACAGATTATGAAATGCTGTGTTTGATCCATTAACGTCCTTACCAACTCCATTCCTTCTTCTTTCTTTCCTTCAGCGACAGCATCACCTAGTGACAATAACAAAGAACTGCACTGCAGCAGGGCCCCTCGAGCCAACAGCTCTCTGTTGTCCTCACTGCTTCAGATAGGATAAGAACAGAAATGAGGCAGATCCTTGTTATTATGTTCGGTGAAATCACATTGTTTGTGAAGCAATGACATCTTTTTTTATCTGTAAATATAAACAGACGGTTGGCGCTTGCTGAGAATATCCTACCTGCATGCCAGGTAGTGGAGACACCACGCACACTCAATAGCAGGTGCAAGGCCAAAGTTTGGGTCTGGAGTCAGGACTGATAGCAATTGGGAAGGTAAACTGGAGGCCAGGACCTGCCTGCAGACACAGAGGAAGAGCATTGAACAACTGAGCTTAGCATCTAATGACAGTAAAGCCTGACAAAATAATTGATTAAAATAAATTGTAATAGAGCAGTAGAAATTGAGAATTGAGAGATGAGTTGGTGTGCAGTTAAGAGTTAAGAGGGCTTACGGGATTATTTTCTCTGCTGCATCTTTGGCCTGCAGAAGCTGAGAGAGGGTGAACCCCACCGCCTCCACCACAGACAGATTATGTCTCTGGTTCTGGACACAAAAAAATAACCAGTTTAGGTGATAATCAAAATCAGATTTGAATTTTACTTTCTTTGACATTTACTGACATAGTACACAATGAAGTAGTGTCCTGCACTGGGTTGAATACAACAGAATTTTTACATCTAAACTAGATTATATCGAAACTACTCAGCCGCAAGGACTCCTCTCTTCCAGCTGAGCTGCTTTTACTATGTTAAGGACCAATGAATGTTGTTTGGTTACCTCTAGGCAGCTGGCCAGAGCTGGTATGATTCCCTGAGCCAGGAGTTTCTCTTTCACAATATCACTGTCCGGGAATAAGTTACCCAACGTGTAGAGACACAGCTCCTGTGTACACAAGAATACACACACACACAAAATAAAACAATAACTAATAATAACTTCACGATAAGATGATAATATTACACACTGTCTGCTATGAGTATTTACTAACAGTGAACTTGGTGCTCTGGCCAGACAGGTAGGTGAGCAGGTAAGGGGTGGCAGGCAGACAGGCTGGGGCCACATTGGTGTGGGGAGAGTGAGACAGCTCATGAAGACAGCGGACAGCATGGAGACGGCACTGAGCATTAGAGCCAGTGAGGAGACTGACCAGCAGGTGCATACTATTCTCCTGCCTTAAAAGAAGAAAGATACACAGACATGTCACATGATAGAAATTTAAAAAAGCAAACAATAGCATCACTTTAGATGATTTGAGCTGCTTTCAGACCTGCACTGAAGTCCAGACTATTTCCATAATGTTTCCTGATAGCCCCCACAAAAAATGTCTGGAACCCATCTAAGAATAAAGCAGGAAAATGTGCACAAGGCATATGAAGAAGACGCAGACGTCAATTTGGAAAGACGGCGAGATTCGAGAGCTTTTGGTGATAAGAGTCGACTCCAGTGTTGCTGTGCTGTGAGAGAAAATGTGTGATATCCGCACCAGGTTTTATATGTCATGTCCTGGTCCCTGCATGCTGTACCCAGTAGCCCGATTGGTGTTGTGAATGTGTGTGACCCTGACAATCTCCTGCTACGTTCTTCATATGTTAAGAGGCAAAAATGTCTGGACCCAGATTTCATGTCTGAAAGGGGCTTTCATGCGGCAAGACCACTGTACTTGATGAAGCTGAGCTGTGCTGAAGGGCCACGGAGAGCGTTGCTCAGGGCTCTCAGGTGGGTCTCCCTCTCAGGCCCGCTGTGCTGAAGTTTGTGGAGCAAGCTGACCACGTCCTGGAGAATTGAGCACAAGGTTCAAATCTCCAACAATCCTTCATTTATTAAAAAATACCGACAAATAATCAATCTATCGTCTCTCTGTCACCTGCTCTCCTGACATGGTGTCCATGATGACCTCCGGCTGTTCCTCATCCTCATTCAGCAGGAGCCTCTTGCTCACCAGCTGTCTGTCTCTGCGGGCCTGTCTCAGTGCTACAGCAACAAACATGGACAAACTTCGGTTTAATGAAAGCAGCTTATACTTGGTTGTTGATTGTCAAGATGTTCTACAAGCCATCAATTTGACAAGTTCATGGAGAAAGTGGTCATTATTGTGTACTACACAAATGTCACAGTCGCTGTAGGATGCATCAGTTTAGTGTTAAAAAATAAAACAAAATACGCATTTATATTTATGTATAGTCTAATCAATTGCTATATATAGGTGGTGTGTTGTCGTCTGGTATTAAAGACTGTGGATGATTGTTTAATCTTTATTTGAGCAAATACTGTGCAACAAATGCTTGTTTACCATTAGCATGTGAATACTGTATATCGCGTACACTTACTAGTTTTTTAAAATGTATGTTTAGCCTGGTTCCATTTCTTGTAAATAAGCTTTAACTGTTACAGAAGCGTGAACTGGTCTTCAGCTTCTTTTTATTCGAACCTTCACCATCACCGCGGACTTGAGGTTAAAAACACAGCGACATTAGGAACAAACCTCTCTCGTGCTCCCTCCTCTTCAGGCGGACCTCCTCGGAGCTGCCGACCTGTCTACCCGCTTTGTGACGAACTCTGTTCAGCCTCCACATCCTCTCTACTGCTCCGCTTCGGCCACAGACTGAGTGTAAACACCGCTCAGCTCGCCATGTTGTGATCAGTGATGTATTTCCCCAGTGGTGATGATTGGCTGTGACATTCTTCTTCTGTTTCCTCTGCCCCTTTGACAGCTGTTGCAGCGCCACCCAGCGGGTTCTTATGGGAGACTAAGTATTGTATAGAAAGATGTTTTTTTTAATCTATCTATCTATCTATCTATCTATCTATCTATCTATCTATCCATCCACCTACCTACGCATCTATTTATATATCCATCCACCTATGTACCAATCTATCTATACATCTATCCACCCACCAATCCATCTACCCACCAATCTATATTTCTATCCACTTACCTACCAACCCATCTATTTTATCTATCCATCCATCAACCTATCGATCAATCTATATATACATCCACTTACCTACCTACCTACCCATCTATCTATCTATCTATCCATCCATCCACCCATCCATCTACTTTTCGTAACAACACTTCAGACATGGTTCCAAAATCTATAGCATTTAATTTGTATTAAAGCATAATTTACAGAGATCATATGAAGGCTTTATCAAACAGTTACAAAATTCTTAAAAAAAAACATGCAACTTTCATCCAAAATACACTTTTAACACAATTTCCATCTTATTTTTTGTAAAAATTCCACTTTCTGAGGGCCCCTCTAGTTCAGATTAGGTTAACATGGTAGACTGAAGGAGAATGAGATTCAAAAGATACGACTCACCTCAATGTGAATGAATATCACTAATATCCTGAGAGGGATCATCCATTCAATTAAACAGTTACAATCCCCTTCTCCATATTTAAGCCATTAAAATGGGAATCACAATGCAAAACACAGTAAAAAAAACAAACACAGACATCTATAGCACAATATGCCACATTTTGTGTAGTAAAAACTTCAAATCAAATAAAAAGGTACCCAAATAAAAAAAATAAAAAATGTGATCCATCTTTCCATTTTGAAGTGATCATTGTAACCATTAAAACATGAATGGTAACTGGGTGGTAAGGATGTGTTGACTTTATTCTGTGGTTGCGCACTGATGAAGAAAGAACGTCTTCATGACTCTGCGTTCTTGGAGGATTTCCTTTTCTGTGGAAAATTTCAGACAAGGAGAAAATGAATGGATCTGAAGAGTTATCCTCTGGCACAGAAAGCGTGTTCATTTTGCCCCAAACAATGACATCAATTTAGCTGCTTGTAGACATGCACTGAAGAAATTATCCAGAGAGATGTAGGTCCAATTCAGTCGCTGCAGACGTTCTCCAGCTCCCTATTCAAAACTCTGGAGAATGCATCAGGATAATGTCTGCAAAATTCACAAAGAGCTTGCGGGTCGGTCGATGACGGTTCTAACATGTGACAACTGATATGAAATAGAAAAAACTAAAATAATACAAAAATCTCTGTTTGGAAAAGGTGTCAAACACATAGAAGACGTCAACGTCTAATTTAGAAAAACGAGATTTAAGAGCTTCTGACCGACATTGGTGTCAATGTGCTGTAAACAAAAATTTGTTATTTCTGCAGCTGAATCTAAACGTGACGTCAAGCCCCTTGCCCTCTCTACCCAGGCTCCATCCGTCACCTGCTGCGTTCTTCATATGTGAAAGGACGAAATCTGGATAATGTCCAGATGCAGTTTTCTGGACATTTTCCAGAGTTCATGTCTACAAAACGGGTTTTATAACACATTTAATGCAGGGTACAGTATTGTGATACCTTTTTGTGGGAGTCAATGGTGGGTGTTTCTATTGTCGTCGTGTCTAGGACTGAACCTGCAGGCGTCTCGAGGACATCGGGTGATTTCAACTTGCTTTTCTCTGAGAGAACGACAAATGAGTTCAGTAGATTGAGTGAACAGAAACCTACAAACACAGAAAGGTTATATTTTGTCTCGACTGGTGTGATTTATCTACGTACTTCTCTTCTTCTCTGTTGGAGGATTGGGTGTCTCAAAGACTGGTTGGGGTAGTGGATCTGCGTCAGCAGAATTATTTTCCAAGGATGAGTCCCTTTTCTTCTTCTTCTTCTTCACTGTAGTCATCTGCTCTGGCGTTTCCCCTCCGTCAAAGCTCTCGCTTTTCGTTATCGTTAAATTTTCATCAGCAATCTGCTCCGACACATCAATATGATCAGCTCTATTCTTTTTCTTCTTTATCTTTTCTTCCACTATCTGCTCTGGATTTTCCTTTTTCTTCTTCCTCTCTTTCTTCTTGTTAACTATTTGCTCTGAATTGTCTTCACCATCAGCAACCACATCTTTCTTCTTCTTTGCATTATTTTCTTCCGTGATCTGCTCCATAGTTTCTTTATCTTCTTTTTTCACTGAATGTTCCTTACTGTCCACTGTCTTCTTCTTCTTTTCTTTCTTCTTTTCAACAGTCTGCTCTGTATTTTCTTTTAATTCTTCAGCTCCCAACTCTGGATTTTCCTCAGGTGTCTTTTTCTTCTTCTTCACTTTTTTGTTTTCGGCTGTTTGCCCTGGTTTTTCCTCATTATCAGCTTTCTCCTTTTTATTTTTCTTGGGTTTCTTTACTTGTTCTGGTGGCTCAGAAATGTCCTCTTTAACAGCATATCCATTTGTATTTGTCTCTATTGCTTCCTCTTTATTCTCCTTCCTTTTCCTCTCCCCCTCTTTCCTCTTTGTCTTCTTCTCTTCCTCCACAGATTTGCCAACACATTCTTGCTCTGTGGCATCTTTCCTTTTGTCCTTCTCTTCTTCATTCTCTTTTTCTTGTCCGTCTCCTCCAGTGTCATTTGCATTCCCTTCCACCTTCTCCTCAATCATCTCTTTCTTCTTCTTCTTTTTCTTCTTTCTGGGCTCAGATGCTGTCTCATCATCTTCGATGGCTTTCCGTTTCTCTTTCGCTGGTGTCTGTTTTGAAGGAGAGACGCTGGATGGAGTCGCTGTGTCCTCAGCAACGTTGAGGCTTTGCTCTTGGCTCAGGGCGAGGGAGGAGGCAGCAGGTGCCATCTTTTTCTTTGGACTGCTCTTCTTCATGTTATTTGTTGGCGTCTCTATTTCATTCTTTTCAACTGTCCCGTCATTCTGTGTGAGAGTGGGAGTGTTGGTTTTTGTCGGAGGCTTCGTCCGGGGTTTTCTGACTCTCTTTTTCTTGGGTTGTGGTGCAGAGGAATCCAGAGAGTTGATGGTGTCAATCTTGGCTATGTCATCCTCTGCGGACAGGGTAAACACGGTGAATACATTGAACAAACACGGCCATGTGGCAACATCATTTAAAAGAAAACATACATTTTCTGTGGCGACGTTCGTTCATGGGTGGTTCTGTTCCGACTGCTGGTCTTTCTCCTTTTAAGTGAGACGTCTTTTCACCTGCCACCATTCCCTGCACTTTCCACTCCTCTTAACCTTCTCCATCATCCAATATGTCTCTTTTAACACCAACACATTAGCCATAACTAGCTCCAGTGAAGTGGGACTTGTTTCAACCTTAGTATCTGTGAGTCATTCGGCACGTCACAGATCTTAATGATCATTTGGCATGCCGATTTGCTTATGTCAAAGCAGTGGAACTGAAATGTCAGGTTTCTCGGATTGCCATTGAAGTAGATGTGGGCTGCCGAAGTTTGAACTTGTGGGCAACCTCCGTGGCTGAAGACTCATTTAATATGAGTCATAGAAAAATGGTTCCTATATACATTTGAACATCTCAAACTCCATATGTATCTAAACAGTATGCTGCTATCCCCAATATAAAAAAATAACAGCATTGTTAGAGATCAGATCAGTAAAATCTGAATTGAAAAAAAAGTTAGAAAATAATGTCATTGCGGAGATGACTTATCTGAAGTGGAGTACACATAACTAATTCGTTACAATGTTATTGAACAGTAGTGAGTGATTTTGCAGGTTCAGAAACACACAAAATACTTATGTACTTCTTTGGTGACCGCTCTCCAACTGTATATTGTATTGTTAGGTATACAACATGGGTGGAATGCTCCTTCAGAGTCTTCGCCGCAACAGTTGTGTGTCGACGTTGTGTGCGTTTGTTCTGTCACTGGGTTCAACTACCACTCAGTCCCTCACAGGTTTTACAGGGCGGTATGACGGAGATGGTTCATGAGGATACAGAAAGTTCAATCTTGATTCACCTAGTCCCTAACTGTATGGCTCCAACACACCCACAGCCGAAAGTTCTTAACATATGCAACCACAAACCCTTGAACCTCTCTCTCTCTCACACACATACACACGCACACACGCACCTGTCAACTGCTGCACCAGTTTCTTCCATTTCTCTTCGTCCAGGCTGCTGTCAGAGTCGGAATTGTCTCCACCAGCCAACACGACTTTGTCCTTGGTTTGCGTCTTTGATTCCTTGGCTTCGGCATCACTTCCAACAGACTTTCCTTCATTTTTTTTTCTTTTCACTGGCACGGCCTTAAAGGAAAAGAGGAAAACACAGTCAACTTATTGTAGATAAAGAACAGATTAAATTTAAAAACGAAAAATAAAATCTCACCTTTTTGGGCGTCTCTGTTTTCGTCCCCAGTTTCTCTCTCTTTTTCTTTGCTACAAAAACATGTACAAAAGTGTATAATGGGTGAAAAATGTATTCAACTGCCCCAACCTGATTCTTTCTATTGTTCAGTGAATAAATAAGATGTACCAGCAGGTTGGATGAAAAATTTTTTCTAAAACATTGAAAGTTTTTAAAGCATCCTTACGTTTAAAAAAAAAAAAAAAAGGAGGGAAAAACACAAGCTAGACAGGACTGTTGAATTTAAGGTCTTTAAAGAGTTACCATGGTTTCATCGCAAACATTTTCAATCATTAAAAAAATAAAATGCTAATTTCATGTGACTATTCAAAATATCTCAAGCCCAGAATCACGTTAACTGTCAGCACTGCACATTCAAAGTCAGTTTTGGGGAAATGAGTGAGTCGGACCTTTGACAGGAGTTCCTCCTTGTTCTTGGGATTTGGAGCGCTTGGCTGAGGCAGACTTCTTCTTCTTTTTTGAGTCACTGTCAGGAAAACAGAACTTAGTGTAAATCTCATTGCAGCTACAGACTTCCTGAAGAGAAACATTGCGACATCACACTCACCATAACCACGAACTGTAGATGTCCAGTAACGACTCAGATACGTCTGTGTTCCCCTGTAGACAATTTAAAAACATCCGGAAATTAAACACACACTGATTAGACAGGTTATTGGGAACTGCAGATCTGAGTACGTGGGTCACAACCTTGATTTATTCGTGTTTATATTAGGAGACCTGTCCTAGCAATAGAAGCACAAATGATACTAATCACATCAGCGTGGGTCTTCATTCCAGGAATTATTGCAAAGCATATTAAGAACTCTAAAATTGTTATGACACAAATTATCAACTTCAATTTCTCATGTGTGATCTCCTCAGGTGAGAGAGGGTCTGATCACCTGTCTGTGTGTGTGTGGTCCAGGAATTGCTGTATATTGTGGGGACCGAAAGCTGTTCACATTTGTGGGGACTTGTCCTCTTTATGGGGACAAAAAGCAAGTCCCTATAATGAAAACTTAAGGTAAACACGTGTTTTAAGGTTAGGTTTAAGTTAAGATAAGTCTCCAGGGAATCAGTGCAAGGCAAGTGTGTGAGTTAGTGTGTGATCGTGTGTCTGTGTGTGAGTGAGAGAGAGTGTGTGTGTCTGTGTGTGTGTGTGACCTGTGTGCTGTGCTTCTCCAGCTCCTCTGCAGCTGCAGGGAAACCATGCTCCTTCAAGTGTCGGTGGATCAGCTGGATCAGCGTGTGCTGTGATGCGTTCACGGACATTTCCGACACACGAGGACGAAGAAAAATACACGCGCGGAAGTAACAACTGGGAGGATTTTCATATTAACACTGGAAACATCTTTCAAATCGAAATGTCTTCGGAAACTAAAACCCGCATGTATCCGTGTTGCACTCTGAACTGAGGAAGTAGTTTCGTTTGCCGCTGCAATGCACTATGGGAACTGTAGTATTCCGGTGGTGCAACAAGGCGGCAACCAGCCATACAAACACCCCCATCAGGCCTGGCGCCAGGATGAAGTGATTTATGCTCTGTTTTAATAAAGTTGTTGATTTCTCTGGGTTTTAATGTTGTAAACATTATTGATAATGTCCGAATACAAGTCAACCAAATATATAACATTAAGTCATTTTTAAACAATTTAATGAAGAACCGGTCCAGTAAAGCATTGTCCTGTCACATTGGCCATAGGATTATATTGATTCATTTTATAAAAACCATCAAAGACTCCTCTCCCTTTTCATCACTTTACTTTATCTTATTTTAACTGTAACTTTCAGATGCTATTTCCTATGTCTCTGTTCAGTTGCACATCCTGCCACAGGAAGGAAATCAAACAGGTTACTCCCTTCAGCCAGTCAAGGCTTGACGGATTTGGATCAGTCCTGTTGGTTAGATCAACTCGAAAGGACTGGGCTATTACCTCTATAACAAATTAGTCATCTGATCTGTCTCCCTCAAGGTTGCTTCTTCAGGACTTTCTGGTTTCAAGTTTTTATGGTTTCTGGCAGATCTCGATGGCTCAGAATGAATGACACCCTCTGGCTTTAGAGGAAAATCAAAACTCTAAAAAGCAACTCATCGGATGGCCCCTTGTGAAATGTCTGGTCCTGGTCCGCCTCATTACCCCCATTTCACCAAGGAGGTTAGGTTTTCACCCCTGTCCATAGGTTTATTTTTTTGTTTGCCGGCAGGTTTAGGCAAAAACTACTGGACCTAAACTTAAACCTCTTTTTTTATTTCTTGAAAATAAACTTATTTTCAGTTGGAACTCGCTCCGGATTGTTTTCTTCCTCAGTCCAAGCTCACACAATTTAAATGGAGACTCTTTCGCTCCACTGCATAGAGGAGTGGATATAAATAATACATACAGATGGATGGATTAAAAGATATTCAAATTGATTCATCATATTTTTACAGTGTTTGTATTCTGTCCTTTTAAAAGATGCTTCAAGCTAAATTAAATTGTGGCACATGGTTTCTATAGTGAGTAAAGCAAACCCCCATTTGATGATTTTGTGCCGACACTAAAAGGTGAGAAATTAATAGCATGAGCCAACACAGCCCACGGACTCATACTGAACACCACTATTATCCGGTAAGTCTCAAAATAAACCACCTTTTCTTGTCCCTTCTGGCTACCGTTTTAACATTCTCTCTTGTGGCTATTGGTTTCTGGACTCAGCTCTAGCCTTTACATCTCATCACGTTGGACAAACATCCACCAACCACAGAGCCGGACAATCCACAAAGTATCCAATCAAAGGGACAACTTCTCCAAAGCTGCCAGGATGGTCAGCCTCCCGTCCATCACAGTTATTTGCACACCGCCTTCTTTTCGTCTGGTTGGTTTCGGATAAAGGTGTCTGGGCTCAACAGGTTGCCAGGGAGTAGATGTGAGGGAGTTGCTGGTGAGACCTTGGGTCACACAAGAGGAGAGTATTGGGTAAGAGGAGGGTCAGCAGGAGCAGAATGGCTGAAAGAGCCCCATTCATCAGGCCTAACCAGGAAAGCAGTGTGTATCCAAACCCGACGTCAGTGCTCGGTGGGTCTTACCAACCTTGATTTTACATGAATATACATGCACACGCACACGCACACCCACGCACACGCACACGCACACGCACACACACACACACACACACAGTTGTGTCTTCATGACTTCAAAAGGTATTACATTGACTTAATGGATTTCCTGGAGACTTCCAACCTTGTTGAACCCAAACCCTTACCACAATCTCAACCTAACCTAACCTAACCTAACTTAACCTAACCTTAACCTTAACCTTAACCTTAACCTTAACCTTAACCTTTGCCTTGAGCCTAACCTTAACCTAGCCTAGCCTATCCTAACCTGTCCTTACCTGACCTAACCTAAACTAACCCTAACCTTTGCTATTCTCTCAGTCCACTTCTCCTCTAAACATCATACTATGCTGAATTAAATTTGACATAAATTAAATATGATTTTACAGAGAGAAAAACAAAGTGAAGCGGCAAAGGAGAGGGCTGACTGTACATCCTTGAGAAAAAAATAAGTATTTCTCTTGGCTTTGACGACATGTTATATTACATAGTAACATTGTATTTATACAGGTTACCTTTGTAAATGGTAGTCTGTTTCATGGGAAATAAATCTTGTTCACCTTCCACACATTTAGCTTCTCACATCTGCGATCACTCTACAGGTAATTATCCTCAGCTACAGCATCGGAGATTAGTTATTGCTGAGGTAAGTTTAATGTATCATACCCGTCAGTGCTGCCAAGTCGTTGCAGTTGTAAAACCATTTTGGGTAAAACCCTTTAAGAAGTATTTATATCTCATTATTTGAATGAATTAGTAAATATCCTCAAAAACAAATCATGAAATTAAAGTGGGCTGATTGGTGTGATGATAACTCATTGGGTCCCATGCAGATGTTCATCCAGGTGGCTTTGCTCAGGAGTTGTAATGAAGTGTTAGTTGGGCCTGGCCTTCCTGCCCAGCTGCTACTGCAGCTCCACACGAGCCAACTCAAACATAGAGTCCCAGGCCGAGGCTAGTACTGGAGTCCGAGACTGTCGCCTCACCTGTGAGGTCCCAGCTGATACCACAGGATGTGTGAACAACTGTGCTGCCACGAAGGCTACATCCTTACTAATGCATTTTAGTAAGTGAAGTGATCACCGTCCGTCAGTTGTGTAATAATCCACATCCATACTAGCACACCAGAAAGTGCATATCATGTGACCATTCATGTACACTGGGCATGTGCATGCCAGTGTAAACAGGAAGCAGATAATCTTGACTGCAGTCCAATGTATGAGAAATAACAATGGTAAAAAGTAAACCAGTGTAGGTTTAGTATAACAACGATGAGGTGGAAGTGTTAGCCACAGTCAGCATTAGCAACTTTTTGCCTTCACGCTTCTAGTCGAGTCATGGGAGGAACCAATCAGGTGACTGCATCATCGTTTACAAATGTAAGCATTTTTGCATGTCTATACTGCAACGTGGCCCTGGAGTATTCAAACTACCGGACCAACAGCGTTTTATGCTCTCAGTTTTAGGAAATTACAATCTCTGCAGTAATGTGGACGACAGTATGTCCTATGGCTATTGTTTTTCGGTGAAATCATCAATCTGTAAATACATAAAATTAGGGCACAAGAAAAGTTACATTTAATTTTTTTGGGCTTATATTGAAGCTGAAGCAAGAGAGAAAACGAGAGTTTGCCATCAAATGACCCCTGATCTGATGTTGAAAGGATGATATCATGTTGAACAAAGGTACTTTTGTTCATAGCAGAGGGGCGATGAGCTGTTATTGCAGTGAATGTTTTGGCTGGGGGTCGAAAACACCGGAAGAAAGAAAACCTCCCTCCAGTCTTTCTCAGATTAGAAAATTGGGGTAAGAAGGGGAGTAATGTGCAGCTTTACTGGCAGGGCGGCATTGATTAGAAAGGGGTTAGTGTTCTAGGCGAAGGGGAGCAGCCGTATTCAGTAACAGCACCTCTTCCTTTAGCCAAAGCCAACATCTGGTGCCAACCAACACAGAGTAGCAGCAGCGGCGGCAGCGGCACCCGGAGTCTCTGCTTCCCTTTCAACTCATAATTGCATTTCATGGTTTCTCAGGAGGAACCAGGTTGGAGAGAGATGTAAAAATGAGAAACTGTTGTCGGGGTGAAAATCGGTGTTTCTATGTGTTCGTTCCGAGTCTATGAGAGAAGAAGAGGTGGGAAGTCAACACAAGGTTTCAATAGAGCTGCTACTACCTTTGTATCTTTATGAACGAGCCTCTCTAGTATAAAATGATTCACTTGACAAGTGTTTTTATCCGTCCGCTTTTAATTAGGCAGTGGAAAAAAAGGAAGCGCAGTTAAATCTTCAAAGTCCCACGACACTACAGACACGCTCTGGAAGAAAGTGGATAAATCAGGAGGCTAATGAACAAACAACAAACACACCACAGATGTTCCCAGCACAAACACACACGACTCGGAGACTTTCCCTCAGTAGGTTCACTTCAGAGCTGATGGTCTGAAAGCTTTCGTCACTGAAACATTTACATTTGGGGGAGGCAGGAGAGAGTGATCAAAGAGGTGAAAAGATGAAAAGAGCAGTGGAGTAAGAGTCTGAGAATGTGAACTGTAACCAGGCTTTCATTTCCACTCAATCACGTCTGAGTCAACAGCAACTCACGGGCCGTGATTCATTCAAGTCCAGTAACTTACTTTAACTCTAGATATGTCATGACCATTGACAGCTGACTCTCATAAGATAGTATATCATTTATTTTATCTTAGCTTATTTTTGATATTTAGCAGCAGCCCAACCTAAGTTACGACAAACAAGTGAAACTGAAGATATCCTCCAGGGAGCCAAGCACAGTGTTTGTTCAATATTTGGGGTCAAAGAAGGTTCCACCTGTGGAGTATTGTAATATTTTCGTCAAACCATTTCTCATTGGTTAATGGTGGAATTCTTTATTTTGGCAATAGGACAAAATCTGCGGTATCAATTTATAAACACGAGTATGTGGTCACATGCTAAGGTTGATACGTGTGTGTGTGTGTGTGTGTGTGAGTGTGTTTGTACTTGTGTGAGTCGATATGCGCCAGTATGTGTGCGAGTGTTTGTTCATGGTGTTGTGAGTTGCACCTCTGACCAACAGAAAACAGATGAGTCCCTTCTCCTAAGTGTGGCTTAACCTTAACCTAGCCCTAAACCTAAACCTAACCGTAACCTGATTTAAATTATGTTGACTTGGATTTCTGTGTTTTTTCCTCACAAACACTGTCAGCTCCTCCATCGAGTAAAACCATAAACATATAAATAAACAGGAGGGTGTAAAACTTCAGGTGCACCTCAGTCTTTTTTTTCCCTTCTCTCTGTTTCCTGCCTTGACCTGGCCTAAACTCAGAGACTTTGCTCTATAGAGGCCTCTCCTGCTGCTGGGCAAACATCCAGCTTCTCGCTCTTTACGGGAGGCTCGATCCCCCTCTGGCTGCTCGGCGACCTCCATGCCCACAAGTCCCAGTGTCAACAGTTTCAAGGTGTGATGTTTTACCTCCAGCAAATCAATTTTTTGTGTTTCACCTCAATGACCTTGAGCTATTCAACAGTTAATAAAGTGAAAAGTATTCTGACCTTTTCAAGAATAAAAAAACAGCAAATGAAAATATTAGATTCTCTTACACAATCAAAACAGTATTAAATATACATTTTTAATCCTTATTTAATCAAAAAAGGCCTTGAGTACAACAGCTTGTTGTCATACATCAAAGAAATGGAGATACTTGTATGCCAGACAGTTTTTTTTGCGTGTTTATCTTAGTTTGACAGACTCCATGCTGTGGTGGCTGACATTTCTCATATTATTATCAAAAATGTCTAGTCTCTTTTGGGCACGTTCACCAAACAGCTTTGAGTTTTCTCTGCCGCTGAACAGCAGCCCGCAACCAGTGATCGGTAGCTTTCAATCATCAATGCCCTTTATGTCCACTACCTTCCACAGTGAGACCAGCACTGATTCGACAGACGAGATGCTGTGATGCTCTGGCTGAGGCTGTGCAGTCCCGCTGCTTCCTGGTGACCCTTCCGATGATTTATAAAGTGGATCTTTGACGCCCGCTCAGAGATATCAGCAGAACCAGGGAAGTCTGTCCCGTTTTCGTCCTCAGGTCTGCAATACTCATACTCAAAACATCAGGGAAATTGATATAGTGTATGTGAGTGCATTGGAGTGGAGCGGGGGAACAGTGAGTGTGATTGTGTGAGGCCCCACAGCTGCCCGACGCTCATATCTCCCCCACACGCTGTGGTTTTTCTGAGTAGGGACCTTTCTGTAGAGCCTCTGTCAGTCACAGCTAAACCAGGTCAATGCTGTCGAGTGGTTTGCAAAGTTAGCAGCGGGCTTCACTGAAATCAAATGACTATGATGTGAATGAAGAGGAGGGTGCATGATGTAATCCTGTTCAAAGCTGCCTTTACACTGAATGGAATAAAAAATTTAATTTGCAATAGAAACACATTCATCAATTATAGGATTTTGTAGAACATTATCCAGTTTTAGTTTTATATAAAATATTGGCGTCTACTTAGGTGAGATGTGAACTAACCATTAACACCTGGATGTACTATAAACATTTCTGTGTTTTTGGGTGCTGGTGGGGGGCTGATGTTATTTCAGTGAGGCAGCAAGGCAAATGGGCGGGGTTAATGGGACCACAAGTGAAATGCTTTCCTAGGAGGCTGAAACCGTTTGGAGAGTCAGCAAGCACGGATGTGTAGTGCTCTGTAGTAGGGTTTAGAGAGGAAAGGGGATATTTTCATCCTGAGCCCCGCACACTGAGGATTTTATGATTTTGATCCTTAATACAAACTGCTTTGACTGATAAAGTGTCACAGAAACCATGGCAACGACCGCTCTGACGGGTTTCTCCATGATGAGCCTGCTCAGCCTCGGGTACCTGACCTGGGACCTGATGAGTCCAAACCAGGTGGAGAACGAGGCCGACCAAACTTTTAGAGAAAGCTCTCCATCCAAGCCGCAGCCTCCTCACATAATTTTCATCATGACAGACGATCAAGGGTTCAATGACATTGGCTACCACGGCTCTGACATCAGGACACCGGCGCTGGATAAACTGGCTGCGGACGGAGTGAAGCTGGAGAATTATTATATCCAACCCATCTGCACCCCGTCCCGAAGTCAGCTCGTCACCGGCAGGTAAAGTCTAAAGATTTTGCAACTTATTTGCACATTTTTGTTATTGTGTTAAACCATTTATATTATTATTATATATATCATATATATCATATATATCATTATAAATACATGTGCATTACATTTGTAAGCTATTCAGGTGAATAAGGGATGTGCAGAGCCTAAAATAATACAGAATAAAATACGTATAGGTGGGATGTCGTTATTTATGTGCCAGACAGTCAAATTAAATAACAAGAAATGAATTACACAAACAATAAATTAATTAGCCTGTTTTGAAAAACTAATTTTATGTAAATGAATTTACCCTAGAAACTTATATACTTAAAAATGTAACTGTCAGTTGAAATTATTGATAACACATCCGTCCTTCTGACTTACTCATTAACAGGTACCAAATTCACACTGGCCTGCAGCACTCTATTATCCGACCCCGCCAGCCCAACTGCCTGCCCTTCGACCAGGTCACCCTCCCCCAGAGGCTGCAGGAGCTTGGCTACTCCACACACATGGTCGGCAAGTGGCACCTGGGCTTTTACAAGAAGGAGTGTTTACCCACTCGCCGTGGCTTCGACACCTACTTTGGCTCCTTAACGGGCAGTGTCAACTACTACACTTACGACTCCTGTGACGGCCCCGGGCTGTGTGGTTTTGACCTCCACGAGGGGGAGTCGGTTGCTTGGGGCCAGCAGGGAAAATACTCCACGCATTTATACACACAGAGAGTCCGCAAGCTCCTGGCAACCCATGATCCTGAGTCCCAGCCGCTGTTCATCTACCTCTCTTTTCAAGCTGTTCACACACCCCTGCAGTCTCCTCGGGAGTACATCTACCCTTACCGTGGGCTAGAAAATGTGGCACGAAGGAAGTATGCTGCTATGGTCTCAGTTGTAGATGAGGCCGTTCGTAATATAACATACGCTCTCCGCAAGTACGGTTACTACCAGAACAGTGTCATCATCTTCTCTACTGACAATGGTGGCCAGCCTTTATCTGGTGGCAACAACTGGCCGCTCAGAGGACGTAAAGGCACCTACTGGGAGGGTGGCATCCGGGGTCTGGGGTTTGTTCACAGTCCGTTGCTGAGGAGGAAGAGGAGGGTGAGTAAAGCCTTGGTGCACATTACTGACTGGTACCCAACACTAGTGGGACTAGCAGGTGGGAATGAATCATTGACTGAGGGGCTGGATGGGTATAACGTTTGGGAAGCCATCAGTGAGGGTAAAGAGTCACCCAGATTGGAAGTCCTCCACAACATTGACCCTCTGTACAACCATGCACGCAGTGGCTCCCTGCAGAAAGGATACGGGATTTGGAATACAGCCATTCAGGCTTCCATACGAGCTGGAGACTGGAAGCTCCTGACAGGGGACCCTGGTTATGGAGATTGGACCCCAGTGCAAATTCTTCCAGGTTTTCCCAATGCCTGGTGGAACCTTGAGCGCCACACACAGCCCCGCAAATCAGTGTGGCTTTTCAACATCTCTGGAGACCCCTATGAACGTTTTGACCTGTCTGAGCAGAGGCCAGATGTTGTCAAGCAGCTTTTAGCCAGGCTGGTTTACTACAATCGTACTGCGGTGCCGGTGAGGTATCCGAAAGAGGACCCACGGGCTGACCCCCATATGAATGGAGGTGCCTGGGTCCCCTGGGTGGGCGATGAGGAGGAGGACAGCTGGGACAGCGTTTACCAGAGGAAGAACAAGGATTGGAAAACAAAGCTTAAACTGTCCAAAAGCAGGTCGTTTTTCAAGAGACTCAACACTAGGATCATGTCCAACAGGATATAGAGAGGACATAGGTGAACCAGATTCAGGGGAGACACTGAAAGACAACATATAAACTGTATAGAACCATGCAAGAGTTGTAGATGGTGGTTTATCTTCAGTTTCTCAAGAAGAACTAATTATCCAGTGAAAGTATTTGTTATTCAACTAGTTTGTATCCATTGTATGAATTGAAAATGAAAATGAAAATTACAAAAATGTGAGCTGGTTCCAGTATGTAAGAAAATGTGACTGTCCTCCCATTAATTACAGACATATAGGATAGGCTTGTTTTAAAACAGAATTGCTGTATTTGATAAGGACGACAAAGTGTCAACAAGAAATCATATGCAACTACTTGTACCCATGACATTATTTATATAAATGACAACTACCTCTATGTCAATGTGACACTATTGCACGCTTTGTTTCTTTAATTCAAACTCGTTCTGAGCTTCTTCTATTTATTAACATATTAAGAAATAAAAGAATATTATTTGTTTTTTTACTTAAAAGGAACACATCATCTAAATAAAAGTAATTACTGGGTTTATTTTCAACTCTTAGTCTCCTTTACCAATCAGCCTTTTTGTATATATCAATATTCAGTTTAATGATTCTCCCAACACTTGTTCTTCCAGTTTTTGTGTTAATAAAATCCGATTGCCAGGAATGAGATGTTATTGTACAATGACCTTATGAGTGTTTTTGTTTTTTTAACAATATATTTATTGAGTTTTACATATAAGAAACATACATTCAAACATTTATAAACATACAAACGTTTATGAACACCCCCAACCCACAATCAAACACTCAGGGTAAAGAAAAAGAGGCAGAAATTAAATAACTTAAATAAGATTAAATAAAATAATTA
This sequence comes from Pleuronectes platessa, assembly GCF_947347685.1. NCBI lineage: Eukaryota > Metazoa > Chordata > Actinopteri > Pleuronectiformes > Pleuronectidae > Pleuronectes > Pleuronectes platessa. The sequence goes on from NC_070633.1 coordinate 18,919,209, forward strand.
AAAAAAAACATATATAAAAATATAAGAATAAATGGAAGTAAATAATGACATAAATATACACATAAAATTAAATTGCAATCAATCAAATCAAAAGCCTAGATAAAATAACGTTCTCTTATTCATAATATTAGTTAGTTACAATTAATATTCATCCTATTAGGTGCTACTATTTTATTCTGTTTCACTCATTAATTTCCACTTGGTCGCTTTCCAAAAATTGCATGAAGGTATCCCATATTTCCTTGAATTTACTGTTTTTCCTTCTGACCACATATGTTAATTTCTCCAAGGCAAGGCAAGAAGCAATTTCCCTTAGCCACATTGCAGTTGTAGGACTGTCCATACTCTTCCATCTCAAAGCGATCACTCTCCTGGCTTGAAGCATACACAGGTTAATCAAAGGTGCTGTCTTTCGCTATGGTACAAAGTCATTAGGATAGATAGCTAATATACAGAATTTTGCCTCAAGAGGGACCCTTATGGCAGCTACCAAGATAACTGTATTCTTCCAAAACAACTGAATTTTTGGGCATTCACACATACAGTGCAACAGTGTGCCAACATAAACATTGCATTTAGGACATTTATCAGGCTTGTCAGGGTTAAACTTATTGAGTTTCACAGGCGTGACATATGTCCTGATACAACCATTTATACTGTAACAGTTTCAATGCAGTGTTAATTGTCTGTGTTTGTGCTTTTAAGCAAGTATTTTCCCACTCATCCTCAGTGATATCTACTCGTAGATCGTCCCTCCAGGCATTAAGTCTGGAGTGTGAGGTGTCTATGGATTTGGATCTCAGCATAGTATACAATAATGCCATTTGTCTTCGACGATATAGTAAGAAAGAGACTTCTAAAAAAAGAGTGATTGTCCTCATTAGGTCCATAAATGTTGACCAACGTAATTTAAACTTCTAATATTGTTCCCTGCAAAATAATATATCTGCCAGCTGGATCAATTATTTCCTGGTTGATCCTGAATGGGATTGATTTGTGGATCAAAATTATGACGCCTCTGGCTTTGGAGTTATATGGGGCAGCAAAAATGTGTCCAGGCCATCTTTTTTTAACTTTGTTAATATCAGTCAGATGTGATTCCTGCAGAAAAATAATTTGAGATTTAAGTAGTCTAATCCTGCCTAATACCTGTTTTAATTTCACTAGCTTATTCAACCCTCTGATATTCCAGGATGTGATCTTAATATCTGATTTACCTACCATTCAGTATTAAATCAATTATGAATGGGACAAGTGTGTTAAACCAGCGGCGTTGTCCGGCTGACGGTGGCTGGTTAGAGCACTTACGGCATGTGTGTACGGTCACATACGGTTATAACGAACTTTCATAACGGGGCTAGCGGGCTAACCACCATGCTAACTGCGGTGGGAACAGCGCAAAAACCCGCTGACTTTAATCCCAAGGCTCTCATGACACTGTTTCTCAAACACCGTCAGGTTAGAAGCAAACACTTGGTAGTAGTTAGTATCGGCTGTCCGTGCTGACTGTGTGTGGAAGCTGGGGGGAAGCTAGCTGCCTCCGTGTAGCTTCAAGCTGTTGCAGCTGTTGAATTAGCAACGCAGTTTGGAAACAAGACCGGGGAACTGCTGCGCTAAGACACGATAACAAAAGCATTTTGACCCGCTGGGTGTCACTTTATTCAGCAAAAACTGTCGCGTCATCAACATCCTTTTTCTGTGTTGCCATCGTTCACTGTGTGTGAGGAGCCGGGAGGACGTAAATAAACCAGCGTGGACTTCTTCTATATACCTCATGAGGTAGGCTTCTCTAAGCTCGACTTCCGTTACGCCATCTACTGTTCTGGCGGTGAATTGTTTTCACAACAAAAAGGCTCGTAGAACTTTAAATCAAAAAGGGTCCGTCCGCTCTGTCCGTCCGTCAGTCCGCAACGGACTCGGAGAAGCATACTGAGGCCTTTAGTCGTCCTATCCGGTGTGCTCTCTCGATGATGGGAGGAGTGGGGAAAGTGTCCGTGCTGAGCGCTGTTATAGGCCATTTTTCCAGGAAAGCACACATGTCGTTGCCCTCAGCTTTTTCTGGAAGGCCGATGAGTCGTAAGGCCGATATATGCTTCTCCGAGTCCGTTACGGACGGACACTTTTTGATTTATATTTCTACGAGCCTTTTTGTTTTGAAAACAATTCACCGCCAGAACAGTAGTTGGCGCAACGGAAGTCGAGCTTAGAGAAGCCTACCTCATGAGATAGAAGAAGTCCACGCTGGTTTATTTACGTCCTCCCGGCTCCTCACACACAGTGAACGATGGCAACTAACAGAAAAAGGCTGTTGATGACGCAACAGTTTTTGCTGAAATAAAGTGACACCCAGCGGGTCATAATGCTTATGTTATCGTGTCTTAGCGCAGCAGTACCCCGGTCTTGTTTCCAAACTGCGTTGCTAATTCAACAGCTGCAATACTAGTGATGGCGAGATGAAGCTTCATGAAGCTCTGAAGCTTTCCATCCAATTGGTTCGCTCATGGGCCGAAGCTTCATGGTGCTTAATTTGCTCTTCTGCGCCATCAAGAAGACATTATATGTAATGTGATTATAATGAAACCATGGCTTTGGTGTGTGAAGTTTTGAATTGAATAAACAAATTAATGATGTTTGTGATGCCAATACACGTACACGTACAAAATGGATAACAGTTAAGTTATTTTTATATAAAAACAACAGCTTCTCAACAGTGCTGGGTTTCAGGCGGTTTCATTTTTTTGAAATAATTTCGCCTGCTTTAGAAACGATCATTTCACATCGCGCAGATAAGGCTGGGGTACAAAGAAAAGATACCGCAAGTTTGTACAAGTTAGGAAATAAATTCCTTTTCTACCTCCAATACTCAGAATATATTGCAAGCAAACGCACAATAAAGTCCCGAGACAAGTAGTGTGGGGGGGAATCCATTGCGTTTCGCGGCCCCCTTTATTTTGAATCGCACACCAAACCCGCGAACCCTTTCCTGAATCAGTGACGTGCTCGGTCGGCTCGCGAGGCTTCGAACGTCATCACATACGTCATCAACACAAGCCTCGATACGCGCTTCATAAAAATCATCCTCGATTACTCGAAACACGCTTCGAAGCCTCGACACGGGAGGACACATCACCAACTACTACCAAGTGTTTGCTTCTAGCCTGACGGTGTTTGAGAAACAGTGTCATGACAGCCGTGGGATTAAAGTCAGCGGGTTTTTGCGCTGTTCCCACCGCAGTTAGCATGGTGGCTAGCCCGCTAGCCCCGTTATGAAAGTTCGTTATAACCGTATGTGACCGTACACACATGCCGTAAGTGCTCTAACCAGCCACCGTCAGCCGAACAACGCCGCTGGCTTAACACACTTGTCCCATTAATCATAGAGTCCTAGTTGTGATTTAGGTTTATTGTGATTTAGGTAATGGAATAGGAAGTTTGAGGTCCCGAAATGCTGGCGTTAGCGGACCAATCACAGCCAAGGGCTATCCGAAAAGCTCTCCGTGCAGCCCCGGAGAGGCCCGGAGAGGGCGTTCCACGGCAAAGAAGGCGGTCCTATCTGTCCGTGTCGTCAAAACGGAGAAGCATAAATTGGCCTTTTGGTTGCTGCGACGCGCTCTGTTCTCCTGGTCTTCGACTCTGTTTTCCAGCATGGCGCATTTCTCCTGTAACATCTTAACAGTATTGTGCATGACATCCAGACTGTCCTCTGCCTGTCCAATTCTGTCCTCTGCTTCTGTAATCCTATTGGCTTGCCTTTGTAACTCGTTCTTTATTCCACTTATGCCGTTCAACACTTCTTCGAACTTTTTCGAGAAGTCGCTTTGCATCGCGCGTATGGCGCTGATGACTTCAGTACTTGACCCTTCCTCTGCAGCCGCCTCCGACGCAGCTTCCATGCTAGCCGCAGCTGAGCTAGCTTTAGCTTGTGGAGTAGACGCTGGTAGTTTCGATGTTGTTGAGTTTTGCTGAGCTGCTTTCTGGGCTTTGGTGTTGACCATCATGCTGGCTGGAAGTATGCTGTTGGAGCATTTACGGTTTAAGCTGTTTGTGGTCTGTTTAACAAAATAACCATTAAGCTAGCCTCGGAGCCTCGCTGAGATGCGTCTCACCAACGTCACGCCATAACCGGAACCCCAGCTTATGAGTGTTTGATGAAAGCAGAGTGCATTTAGACATTTGTCATCACTAGTTCATAAGTACAAGATTATTGCTCTCAGGGATTAGTGAAAGACATCTGAGAGGAAAGAGATCAGTCGAAGGAATACGCTTTTGCCTTTGGAGGAGGTGATACAATTTTGCCCTGCCTAATCGGGGGACGGAGTCGTGGTGTCGAGGTCCCACCAATACAACACCGTTGACCAATCGCGAGTTAGCCTCAGCTATCAATCATAACTTTTCACCCCATTTGGATGGAATATAATAGGTAATAAAAATCAAACTGTAAAAATGAAGACTTGAACATACGTTACTGTGATAAGAAGTACAAAGAAGACTTAAGAAGAGCAATCTTAGAGGAAAGCTTATTTCATGTGTACTTTGACTTTTTTGTTTGATCCGTGTCCAATTTGCTAACATGGAGGAGGCGATGTTTATGTAGTTACTTCACTTTTGGGGAGCTTTCATGTCTTCCATCTTCACACACATTCTATGATCCAGACAGGCAGTCTTGATATAATGGTGTATTTTGTAGCAGCTATTTGGAGAAACTACAGACGAGAGTCTTCTGCATGGAACCAAGTATCCAAACTTCAGAAGGCCTTTGCACAAAACATGTCCACAAGAAATCATGGGGATCGCAGCATTTCAGTTATATGGGAAATCTCTATTCCCTTTCAGTAGGCCAACAGTGTTTTCTGTTTTTGCATCTCAAGTCAGAATGAAATGTCTTTCTACTCGTATGTAAAACTGTAAGATATCAGTTCCCTAAATGCGCCTGGAATGAAAATCACAGAAAAAGTGATTAACAGAGCAGTTGTATTTTCTGTAGCAAACAAAAGTGCAACTAAACTTCAGATGCACTTAATAGAAGTAGTGAGAACATAATGAATTCTGCCATGGACAGACTTCTGGCATCGTTAAGGTTCAGCATGTAAGATTGAGGTGAAAGGGATCTATTGGCAGAAATTAAATATAAAAAATATTCCTAATGATGAGTTAACTAGTGTGTTTTTTTACCCTAGAATGGGCCCTTCATATTTAAATAAATAGATATTTACATCGGGAGCAAGTCCTCTCTACAGAGGCCGCCATTTATTTTTTACAATGGCCCAGACTGGATAAATTACATTTTTATAACAATTGAGGGCTACTAGAGGTTCTCTTTCATGTTTGGAGGGGGAGTGTGAGGTGATGGATGTTCAGCTGCAACATGCAACTTCACCACTATATGTCCATAAGTTCTACACACCGAACCTTTAAGTAACCAACCAGTCTCATTCTGTGGCAGAGTTGGTTATTTTATGTCACAACTGTTGCGTTGTGTCTCTTGCAGTGGGTGAGATTTCACTTCAAGTTTTTTGGCGCAGAGGAAGGAGTTAACAAAATAAATATCAAAACTGTGTCGGCAGGCGTTGCTGTTGAAACATGCCCCGGACCACTGATTAGCCAATGCACTCTCGAGATTCAGTTTCATGTGTGTGTTTCAACAGAGGTTAACTGCACGCCACCATTGGCCTGTGTTTGCAAGGAGAAGTGAGACAGTTCACCTCATTTCCTGACACCGTCAAACCAAACCCTTTAGAATTTCCTGTCAGTGTGAAAAACAACCGTTCAGCTGCTCATTGAATTATTTGTGTTGAGTTCACAGTTTTTTAAAGTTCAAGATGAAAGAGGACTACATGGAGCAATTTCTAATTCTACTTGTGATGTTGGCAGCTGTATCTCACGGTAAGATCATCTTTCAAGAAACAAAATTCAAACTTTAATTAGTGTGTAAAAAATGAATCCTTCATGCTTATTTACATATGCTTTTGAATACATCCGTTCCACCTCTCTTTCCAGTTGCTGAGACAAAATTTAGTGTCACCCAGAACACGTCTCTGTACTCTCTTACCCCTGGAGGACATGTGTCCATCCAAATAATCAACAACGCAAGCGGCCATCAGGTGGTGTGCAAGAAACAGCTTCCGACTAGGCCTGTGAATGTGTTCACCCTGTGGAGAGGAAAGGTGACCATATATGAAGGCTTTAGAAACCGGACCCAGTTCTTCATTAACAACGGGACGTTAGAGTTCACAAACGTGGCGAAGAACGACTCAGGCCAATACATCATGGAGGCTTTTGATTCGAATGGGGTACTCGTTGGAAGCTTAAAGTTTCAACTGGATGTTCAAGGCAAGTGTCAAAAAGTTTCATGATCATGTGGGAGTGAAAAAATAAAACACAATGCATCATATAGTGCAATAAAAGAAAGAAGAGGACAGATTACAAAAGACAGTAATCATCGTGTTGACAGACAATGAACCAGACTATGTGAACTTACTGTGTACCTGCTGTTTCTACTACTTCCAACAACTTTGTTTGAAAAAACGCAGTGAAATAAAAAGTAAAGATATACTGTATAATAAATGTTATTTATATATCACCTTTCATTCAAGAAGCAGCTCAATGTGCTTAACATTCAATGTAGATAAAAATAAAAACTTGTTAAACAGTTTTTCAAGTAAGAATAGAACAGTTTTTAACAAACGAAAGAATGCGATAAATTGATATTTATAAGAAAAGGAAATATAAAGAAATAAAGTCAAATTCAAAAAATATTTAAAGGCTGAAACGAAGAAATGTTTAAAGTTTTCTATTGAAGACATTCACTGAACCATATAATAGATTTAGTTAAGAAAGTTCAGATACACAAACAATCGAATTAATTACAGTAACAAACATCCCAACACTGGGTAAAAAAGGTCAATATATTGACGTGTCTCTGACTGTCTGTTCTCGTGTCTCTTCACTGTAGAGCAAAAGTGGTCCTCCATCCTGATTCCGGCCTCTGTTGGGGCGGCTGCTGTGCTCCTGCTGTTACTGGTTGTGTTGGTTTGTTTCTGTGTGTGCAAGCGGAGGAAGACATCAGGTAAGATGCAGCAGGATTGCTTGTGATCAAAAGGTCAATAAGTACTGATGGTGAAAACATACATTTTTATTCTGCTTGAGTGCTAAACACCTTTGCTCTATGCTCTTCTTCCTGCAGGATCGAGTATATAACTGAGAATAAACATCTTCATTATGACTTGGACTCACATGTGGACTTCTATCATCATGATCTCTAGTCATCAAGAACCAACAGCAAACAGGACTCTAAGGAGCAGGACAAGAAGAGTTTTCTTTTTTTGCTTATAAGTTAATGTGGTTTGAGTTTGACCGCTCTGCAAAGATATTTGTGAGGTCAGAGATCAGAATGAAGTATTAATGTTTGTATTTTGATCTTTGTCGGTTTACTGTGAAAAAAAAATCAGCAATATCTCCAAAGATTGTACATAAACAAGTTCTACTAAACACTTTTTTTTTACATGTATTCACAGTGTCATTTACTTTATTATCCTTCACCCATGTTAACCTCATGAGCAAACAAATCTACTGTTAGAGTTTTAATAACGGTATTAAGATACGATAAGCTAAGATAGTAATATATATGGTGTAATCAGTGTAAGCAGAATATATAAACTTATGACTTAACGTTGGATAATTGGACTTATATGATTTAGTTTCAGCACTTGTACTAAAATTACAGAAATTAATGACTTAAAAGAGACTAAAATAAAGCACTTTGTTTCTGACCCGCTGGTATCAGTCCATACTGAGGATGATAAATCATGTAGTGCTGTGGCAACATACGCAGGCTGTGTTTGTATTTCACTCACATTGTGTAATAGTAAAGGATAGTTTACTCTTTATTCACTTTCATCCTTAACTTTTTGTTTGGTGTTCAGTGGATGCAAAAAAATGAGCATGGTGATGAATGTCTTAGCTCCAGCGACTGTTGTTTTCTGTGTATGTATAGTGGGGAGTTAATCACTGTAGAACAAAAACGATATCTTAAAACTCTTGCATCTACGATTATATATATTCTTATGAACTATGTACAAATGCTTCAGGTGTAGGACTGAATGTTTATTAAACTAAAATGGAGCAGGCAGACAACAGTGGAATAAAACAGGAGATGTTTGCGGGTATCTATGATAGGTTTTACAGTTGTCTTTAACACTTCACTTCCTCCATATATCTGAGTGCAACGCCATGCAGTCATTTCTTCAAATAGTGTGATGAAACGCGATCACAACACGTACATTACTTCTGCTAAAATTCTGGTCTCAGGCAAAAGTTCAAAGCTGTTGCCTCAGTTTTCTATATGCAACTTTTTACTGTGCATAAAAGCTTCACAAGTCATTCACCATCAGATGATCTCTTTAATCCAACTTGAGGATTAATTCAATAATTAGCACATCTAGTCTTAGTGCTCCCATTGTAAATATGGAACTGAAATGACTGGTTCTGGACACCACTTTAGTTGTGGATGCCACAACATATGTATGGACTGGAGATAAACCTGAGACTTGACTATATAAACCTGACTATGTGTGGACAGTACATTTATATGTATATAAAGACTATAGACTTTATATATAAGGCCATGGACTTCATATACAAGCTGTGGTGCATGCATACATTTTGTGCATGAAAACAAAACATCAAATGACAAGCAAAATGAAACATCCCTCAATTTCTGTCATTTTTAAAAAATACCGACCACTGCTTCCTCTTAAAGTTTCATCACCAAAAAAAGTTTCCTCAGTTTTTCTTCTCAAAGCTGATCGCTACCGGGAAACATTTCAGACTGCTCAGCTACCTGCTGTGTCTGTTTGCTGTTGGGTGAAGAAGAGGAGTTGGTCTCAAAGCTGAAGGCTGAACACTGACCAGACATGGAAGCTGTAGCTGGACTGTTGGTGATGCTACTTGCAGTCTCCCATGGTAAGGTTTTTCACAGATATATTAGTTTTGGAGTTGAATTTGTCTTAGTAATGCACGATTCAATGATTTCATGAAGACCAAAGATCAGATTCAAAACATGAAAAAGTTTGAATCCAGGATTTTAGGGATCAGTGTCACGTTGGTGGAGGACCTAAACTGCCAAAAGTAAAAAAAGATAAATAAACAACTCAATAGATACATATATAATTGAATGCCTTAATTAATTCCTGAATCAACATAAAAAAATGTATTTGGTTTGTAAATTAATAAATTTATATAAACATGTAGAAACTTGTGCCCTCACTGCACTGCATATATTCTTTAATTCATTTATGTATTAATTTATATTTTTGTACATTAATCCATTTGTGTATGTATTACTCACTTATGTATTTCTCTAGTTAAACTTTTCTTTCTTTCTTTTTTACTTTGCCATGTCTTCGATAGGGGCCCATGGATTTAAAACTGAGAAAGACTTTGTTTACTGTATATTTGCTGGTAATTGAAAAAGGAAAGTAAGATTTTTAGTTTTAGATTAGTTTTTTAATCAAATAGATTCTTTAAATAAATTAAAATCTGATGGCAGTGATTGAAGTCGTACGTCCTGTTCGTAGTATGTGATCTACAGTTACAGTAAAACCTAAAAATGTTTCTGATTCTTTTTCAAATAAAAGTATAGATCTTTATTTTGCTCAATGAACCCCCCCCCCCCCCTCCCCTTGGAGTCATTGGAGTTTGAGAAAAGTTTTTTCCAACAACGAATTGCTCCACGATACTCACCCCTCCCTGAGTAAAATAATTATTTGGCTGTTGCATTTTCTATTCAAAATTTGCATATTCTAGATAATGTGTTTATCACTGTAAATACATTTATAATCGAACATCCTGTGTAACGAGAACTTAATGAGTATTGTTGAGTGAACTGTTTTTCTGGTAATTTTCTGTCGCTCATTTTGTTACAAATTAAAAGATGACAATTGTTTACAATCTATTTTCAAAAACTCTACATGTGTGGAAACCAAATGTGATGTCAGACAGAAGGATGGAGCTCAGTGTTACGGAGCTTTGGGAGGAGCTGTGGACCTGCAGCTGATGGATCGTACACCAGAAAGATTGACCATTTATAAGAACTACGCAAAGATATTAATCTGGAGTTATAATACAATTCGTGTGAATATAAATCCAGACAAATACTCCTTTACTCCTAGTGATGGAATGCTTAGGATCGATAACCTGATAAGATCCGACACAGATGAATATAGACTTCAAATACGTAGTTCAGATGGAGCTCTTTTAGAGAAGTGGACTCTACAGTTGTCTATCCAAGGTAAGCAACTTTTTATCCTGCAGTGTCTGCCCTGTTCTGTATTAGAAACTGTGACGGACGACCATGACTCAGTGAACATGTCGAACATCATCTTTGTTCCTCCAGCTCCTGTGTCGTCTGTCCGACTGGTCACTGAGTGTCTGTCCCAGGGAGAGATGAGGGTGTCCTGCTCCTCTGAGGGAGGGGACAGTCCTCAGTACAGCTGGAGTCTGGATGGACACACACTGACAGAAGACAAGCTGCTCTCTGGAAATCACGAGACTGACAACATCACTCTGAGACAGTACGTCGAGGGAGTTCTGGTCTGCTCAGTCAAAAACCACGTCAGTCATTTTGAGAAGTACCAGAGAATATCTACCTGTGGTGAGTGAGAGCATGAGGGACAATGGTCAGAGGATGCTGGAGATCAGGATCATGCTGAACATCAGTTATAGTTCATCTGTTTCTCTCCATACAGTCTTCATCAACTGCACTGCACCTAATGAGACACTCATAACACAGTGGGTGTTTGCAGCCAATAACACACTGTGCGTTGAGCCGACCTCAGACACGACTGTGGGTAAGAAGACTGCTGTCATAGTGTCACTTAAACCTTCCATTAGTATCACATCCTCCAATCAAACTGTGACCTCCTCCTTCAGAGATGAGCCCTGGTTCATTAGTAAGTGAAAACTGCCTCTGCTGCAGTGGATCCAATCGTTTCATCTTGTTGTCTGTCAATGTGAGTGAACACTTTGTCAACATGCGATCTTTGTGTCTCTCCACTGAAACAGATCCCTCCCTCATATGTGGACTGCAAACAGCTGTGGCAGCTCTGTTGTTCATTGGGATCGCCGCCTATTTTGCTTGGAGGAAAAATAAATCCAAGAGAGCTGAGGGCTCTGCCGTGCCACAAGAGAGGGAGGATCCAGAGACCTCTGTTTAGATGGTTGAAAAGAGAAGTTCTGCTCTTGAACCCAAAACTTCCTCAAAATGACATTTTGCTTCGCCTCGCTTGCTGTAATGGCTCAATTTCTTTGTGGGTGTAAAAATAATTTCTTATCGTGTCGACAGCTGCTCTACACTTGTGTATTTTCAGCGCGAGGAAGTATCAGCAGCAGTGATCACAGAACAAAGAACATATTTATGGTAAATGAACAAAGGCATTTTTAATGTTTTAAGGATTTTCGTGTTTGAAAATCTGTTCATACTAAATCATAAAATGTGTCACTATTTGTAGAGGGCTTCATATTAGCTGTACAACTGAGAGTGATGCCATTTGAAAGTGACCGTTTTATCATTTTTACATATTATTGCATTAATTAAAAACATTGCATATCAAGATTCAGCAGTTTGACTTGATTTAGATTTTCTCACTTAAACAGGAAAATTATGTGTCTTGCTTTTAGTGTTGTTAACACGATTCTTTCACTTCTTCATGTAAATCAAACATTTTACAGAACACTGGAATATCTGAAAAATTACTCCAAAGATTCACCAAAACAATAGTGTTAAACTATAAAAAATTTTTATGTGATCATAATTACAGTTACAGTAATGATTGAAACATGGAGGGGAGCGGGCGATTTAATTTAGTTGCTTGATGTGTATTCACTTCACACATTCAGTCATGTATAATTAAATATTCTACAAGCAGCAATGCGTTGGGTATTTTGAGGAATAGGAGGAAAAAAGAGGACGAAGAAGAAAATGAGCTTTTCATGATGCATTTTGCTTCAGTAGACATTAACAGAATTATTGTTCTTAAACCAGAGTTTGAATTCACAACCTTAGACCCTGAAATCCAGTCATGATCTTGATGAGCAACCTGCCAGGGGACATCACTTCACTCAGGATGTAACTTGACTCTGTGACTGAAGGCAGTCTGCAGGGCTGCTGACTACTGCTGCTGTGAAAAATTAAGTTATCAAGATAAAAATGTGTTCATCTAGGCAGTCTAGAGATGTCTCTGATTTATTTTCACAAAGTTTTATTCATGAACACAGCAACCCGGCCCCTACAGAATCATTCCATCATACAGCTGATTCTACTTCAAGAGGCTTTTCAGAAAGTGTCTCTCTACTGTGTGTGCAAATACAGTATCCAAAATCTTGGTCCAGACTTTGAACCAAATGAAAACTGTAATTTCTATGGATTATAGAATAGTTTGTTGTCCCCCCCAAAACTCTTCCATCTACGATTATATCTCTTCTTTTGAACTCTTTTCAAATTCTTCAGTCGTCGGACTGAATGTTTATTGACCTTAAATTGGAGAAAATGGAGCAGGCAGACATAATGGAAAAAAACAGGAGATGTTTGTGTACAAAGCTGTATCTATGGAAGGTTTTACAGTTTGTCTTCATCTTCAACACTTCATTTCCTCCATATATCTTTGTGCAATGCCATGCAGTCATTTTTTGAAATAGTGTGATGAAACGCGATTATCACACGTACAGTACTTCTGCTAAAATTCTGGTCTCAGGCAAATGTTCAAAGCTGTTGCCTCAGTTTTCTATATGCACAGTTTTACTGAGCATGAAACTAATCAGAAAGCTTCACATGTCATACACCATCAGATGATCTCTTTAATCCAACTTGAGGATTAATTCAATAATTAGCACATCTAGTCTTAGTGCTCCCATTGTAAATATGGAACTGAAATGACTGGTTCTGGACGCCACTTTAGTTGTGGATGCCACAAAATATGTTTGGACTGGAGATACATCTGAGACTTGACTATATAAACCTGACTATGTGTGGACAGTGCATTTCTATGAATATAAAGACTATGGACTTTATATATAAGGCCATAGACTTCATATACAAGCTGTGGTGCATGCATACATTTTGTGAATGACAACAAAACATCAAATTACAAGCAAAATGAAACATCCCTCAATTTCTGTCACGTTTAAAAATACCGACCACTGCTTCCTCTTAAATGTTCATCACAAAAAAAAAGTTTCCTCAGTTTGTCATCTCAAAGCTGATCGCTACCGGGAAACATTTCAGACTGCTCAGCTCCCTGCTGTGTGTGTTAGCTGTTGGGTGAAGAAGAGGAGTTTGTCTCAAAGCTGAAGGCTGAACACTGACCAGACATGGAAGCTGTAGCTGGACTGTTGGTGATGCTACTTGCAGTCTCCCATGGTAAGGTTTTTCACAGATATATTAGTTTTGGAGTTGAATTTGTCTTAGTAATGCACGATTCAATGATTTCATGAAGACCAAAGATCAGATTCAAAACATGAAAAAGTTTGAATCCAGGATTTAAGGGATCAGTCTCGCGTTGGTGGAGGACCTAAACTGCCAAAATTAAAAAAAAGATAAATAAACAACTCAATAGATACATATATAATTGAATGCCTTAATTAATTCCTGAATCAACAAAAAAAATGTATTTGGTTTGTAAATTAATAAATTAATATAAACATGTAGAAACTTGTGCCCTCACTGCACTGCATATATTCTTTAATTCATTTATGTATTCATTTATATTTTTTGTACAATAATCTATTTGTGTATGTATTACTCACTTATGTATTTCTCTAGTTAAACTTTTCTTTCTTTCTTTTTTACTTTGCCATGTCTTTGATAGGGGCCCATGGATTTAAAACTGAGAAAGACTATGTTTACTGTATATTTGCTGGTAATTGAAAAAGGAAAGAGAGATTTTTAGTTTTAGATTAGTTGTCTCCAACAACGAATTGCTCCACGATACTCACCACTCCATGAGCTGTTGCATTATCTATTGGAAATTTGAATAGTCTAGATAATGTGTTTATCACAATGAAGATGCATTTCTAATCCAATCTCCTGTGTAATGAGAACTGAATACAATTGTTGTGTGAACACAAACAACAAAAATATAACCATCATCATTATTTGCACTAATTCCTATAGTTTGAAAAATATCTACATGTCTTGTGAACGTAATAAAAGGTTTCACTGTACATGTTTGTCCTGGGTGCAGTCAGCTATTATTCATCTAATTTTCCTACTGTAAAATGTCAAAATATCATCAGCTGTATAAATAAAAACACATAATGTGGTCTGAGAGAAACCCAGTAACAGCAATGGCAATGTCAATGTCATTGTTAGTCTGGCAAATCAACTGCTCAAAACTTCTTTTTTTTTTTACTATCCAGGTGTGGAAACCAAATGTGATTTCAGAAAGAAGAATGGAGCTCAGTGTTACGGAGCTTTGGGAGGAACTGTGGATCTGCAGCTGATGGATCGTGCACCAGAAAGATTGACCATTTATAAGAACACCACAACGATATTGGTCTGGACAAAAAATACAATTTCTAAATACAATATAAAGGCAGACAAATACTCCTTTACTCCTAGTGATGGAATGCTTAGGATCTCTAACCTGAATAGATCTGACACAGATGAATATAGACTTCAAATACGTAATTCAGATGGAGCTCTTTTAGATAATTGGACTCTACGATTGTCTATTCAAGGTAAACAACTTTTTATTCTGCAGTGTCTGCTCTGTTCTGTATTAGAAACTGTGACGGACGACCATGACTCAGTGAACATGTCGAACATCATCTTTGTTCCTCCAGCTCCTGTGTCGTCTGTCCGACTGGTCACTGAGTGTATGTCCCAGGGAGAGATGAGGGTGTCCTGCTCCGTTGAGGGAGGGGACAGTCCTCAGTACAGCTGGACTCTGGATGGACACACACTGACAGAAGACAAGCTGCTCTCTGGAAATCACGAGACTGACAGCATCACTCTGAGACAGAACGTCGAGGGAGTTCTGGTCTGCTCAGTCAAAAACCACGTCAGTCATTTCAACGTGAGAATATCTACCTGTGGTGAGTGAGAGCATGAGGGACAATGGTCAGATGATACTGGAGATCATGATCTTGCTGAACATCAGTTATAGTTCATCTGTTTCTCTCCATACAGGCTTCATCTTCATCAACTGCACTGTATCTAAGATACGCATAACAGGGTGGGTGTTTGCAGCCACTAACACACTGTGCGTTGAGCCGACAACAACCCCTACGACCACAGACACTACTGTGGGTAAGAAGACTGCTGTCACTGTGTCACTTAAACCTTCCATTAGTATCACATCCTCCAATCCAACTGTGACCTCCTCCTTCAGAGATGAGCCCTGGTTCATTAATATGTGAAAACTGCCTCTGCTGCAGTGGATCCAATCGTTTCATCTTGTTGTCTGTCAATGTGAGTGAACACTTTGTCAACATGCGATCTTTGCGTCTCTCCACTGAAACAGATCCCTCCCTCATATGTGGACTGCAAACAGCTGTGGCAGCTCTGTTGTTCATTGGGATCGCCGCCTATTTTGCTTGGAGGAAAAATAAATCCCAGAGAGCTGAGGGCTCTGCCGTGCCACAAGAGAGGGAGGATCCAGAGACCTCAGTTTAGATGGTTGAAAAGAGAAGTTCTGCACTTGAACCCAAAACTTCCTCAAAATGACATTTTGCATCGCCTCGCTTGCTGTAATCTCTCAAGTTTCTTTGTGGGTGTTACAATAATTTCTTATCGTGTCGACAGCTGCTCAATACTTGTGCATTTTCAGAGCGAGAAAGAATCAGCAGCAGTGATCACAGAACAAAAAACATATTTCTGGTAAATGTGCAAAGGCATTTTTTATGTTTTCAGGGTTTTAAGGTCTGAATATCTGTTCATCCTGAAGCGGAAAATGTTTCCCCGTGCAAAGGGCTTCATATACGCTGTGCAACTGAGCGTGATGCCATTTGAAAGTGACTGTTTTCCATGTCATTTTATTCATATTACTGCATTAATTAAAAACATTGCATATCAAGATTCAGCAGTTTGACTTGATTTAGATGTTCTCACCTAATTGTCTTGCTTTTAGTGTTGTTAATACGATTCTTTAATTTCTTCATGTAAATCAACCATTTTACAGAACACTGGATTATCTGAAAAATTACTCCAAAGATTCACCAAAACGTTTAGTGTTAAACTGAAAAAATATTGATGACAGATAACTATCATGAATATCATAATAACAAACATCTCTTTGGCTCGGCAGCCTGCACAGGTCAAGCACTGAAAATAATACTTTTCTCAAAATTATTGAGAATGGATTGATTAGCTTGTGTTAAACTGCTGTAACCAATTTTAAGTACAAAGAACCTCGATGCAGAACACCGGTCCTCCCCAAATCTCACTTTGATGGAAGAATATATATTTTTTGTCACCACTTAGCTGGTCACTTTCATTGAGGTTTAATTTCTTTTCAACAAATACTTCTTACAATTGACAAAACTATAATTATCCGACAAAATGTTTTGTTTTGTCGAAGAAATACACAACATGAACCTATTAGTTGGTTTAACTGTGGAAAAAATGGCAATTTTAGCAAAAGTTAAGTAAAAACTTAACAAAATAAAAGCATCACCTCACCTGTTAACAAAGTATGAAGTTATATAAAGCTTTTTTATCGATGTACCAAGAGGTGATTATTATCATTGCATCAAATCGTCAACATCACATTCTATCAACGGATATTCATCATATAGTTACTCAGATGTTTAAATTGTGTTTAAGTGGATCATAAAACTTGATTACCAGACAAAACTTTTCAAGAATGTCCATCTGTTCTTGTTATTTACACAACATAATGTTTCATTACAAAAATTCAATACACAAATGATACATTTAACATTTTTTGTGGAATTAAAAAAAAAAAAACTATTCTCATACTTTATAGTTTAAACTAGTACTCAAAAATCTGATCTATGCCTAAGAATTATGCATATACTCATCATGCAGTGTAACGACCTCCTGCTGGTGGGCTACACTGTGACCTTTGCATTTGCTATTTTGTTGAAACATGGATGTTTAAGAAATGTTCTTAAATCATTATATATAAAGTGTAAACAGTGTAGGCCGAATACATAAACTTATGACTGAACGTTGGATACTTGGACTTTTATGATTTAGTTTCAGTGCTTCTACTGAAAATTATATAGATAAATTACTTGAAAGAGACTAAAGTAAAGCACTTTGTTTCTGACCCGCTGGTATCATCCATATTGAAGATGACAAATCATGAAGTGTTGTGGCAACATACGCAGGCTGTGTTCGGATTTCACTCACATTATGTAATAGTAAAGTTTAGTTTACTCTAAATTCACTTTCATCTGTGACTTTTTGTTTGATTTTCAGTGGTTGCAAGAAATGAGCATGGTGATGAATGTCTTAGCTCCAGAGACAGTTGTTTTCAGTACTATGTCATTGTCTGTGTATATAGTGGGGAGTTAATCCCCATAGAACTAAAATGATATCTTAAAACTCTTGCATTTAGAATTATATCTCTTCTTATGAACTCTGTACAAATGCTTCAGGTCTCGGACTGAATGTTTATTAAACGAAAATGGAGTAGGCAGACAATAGTGGAATAAATACGGAGAGGTTAGGGTTAGCTGTTTCTATGGTAGGTTTTAATGTTTGTCTTAATGTTTAACATCTCACTTCCTCCATATATCTGAGTGCAATGCCATGCAGTCATATAGTCTGCTGAAACGCGATCACAACACGTACAGTACTTCTGCTAAAATTCTGGTCTCAGGCAAAAGTTCAAAGCTGTTGCCTCAGTTTTCTATATGCAACTTTTTACTGTGCATAAAAGCTTCACAAGTCATTCACCATCAGTTGATCTCTTTAATCCAACTTGAGGATTAATTCAATAATTAGCACATCTAGTCTTAGTGCTCCCATTGTAAATATGGAATTGAAATGACTGGTTCTGGACACCACTTTAGTTGTGGATGCCACAAAATATGTTTGGACTGGAGATAAACCTGAGACTTGACTATATAAACCTGACTATGTGTGGACAGTACATTTATATGTATATAAAGACTATAGACTTTATATATAAGGCCATGGACTTCATATACAAGCTGTGGTGCATGCATACATTTTTTGCATGAAAACAAAACATCAAATGACAAGCAAAATGAAACATCCCTCAATTTCTGTCATTTTTAAAAATACCGACCACTGCTTCCTCTTAAAGTTTCATCACCTAAAAAAGTTTCCTCAGTTTTTCTTCTCAAAGCTGATCGCTACAGTGAAACATTTCAGACTGCTCAGCTCCCTGCTGTGTCTGTTTGCTGTTGGGTGAAGAAGAGGAGTTGGTCTCAAAGCTGAAGGCTGAACACTGACCAGACATGGAAGCTGTAGTTGGACTGTTGGTGATGCTACTTGCAGTCTCCCATGGTAAGGTTTTTCACAGATATATTAGTTTTGGAGTTGAATTTGTCTGAATAATACACAATTCAATGATTTCATGAAGACCAAAGATCAGATTCAAAAACATGAAAAAGTTTGGATCAAGGATTTTAGAGATCAGTCTCACGGTTGTGGAGGACTGAAACTGCCAAAAGTAAAAAAAGATAAATAAATACACAACTCAAGTGATGCATATACAATTGAATGCCTAAATTAATTCCTGAATAAATAAATAAAATAGTATTAAAAAGAAATGCATATTTGTGTATTTCTATTTCCAAACTCATTCATTTCTGAATTTCAAAATTGAGATATTTATTTATTTATGCATCTATACATTTCTGCGATAATTGTGTTTTTTTGGATTTCTACATTTCTAAATTTCTTTAGTTTTTGTATTTTTGTAAACGAATAAATACATGTAGAAACTAGTAGCCTTTACCCTGCCCACACTGCATACATTATTTAATTTATTTATGTATTCATTTATATATTTCTACATTGATCTAATTGTGTATTTTTTACTCACTTATGCATTACTCAAGTTGAACATCTTTCTTCCTTCCTACTTACTTTGCCATGTCTTCGATAGGGGTCCATGGATGTAAAACTCAGAGACTTTGTTTACTGTATATTTGCTGGTAATTGTAATAACAAAGAGGGTTTTTTGTTTCAGATTAGTTTTTTACTCAAATTGATTCTTTAAATGAAATCAAATCTGATGTCAATGATTGAAGTCATACATCCTGTTTGAATTCTGTGATCTATAGTTACAGTAAAACTAAAACATGTTCCTGATACTTTTTACCATTAAATAATTTAATGCTGTTAAGGTATTTTATATCTTATTTTTTTCCAATAAAAGTATGGATCTTTATTTTGCTCATTGAACCCCCCCGGACTCATTTGAGTTTGACAAAAGTATATTTTCCAAGAACGAATTGCTCCACGAGGCTCACCCCTCCATGAACTGTTGCATTATCGGTTGAAATTTTAAATATTCCAGATTATGTGTTTATCAATGAAGATGCATTTCTAATCCAATCTCCTGTGTAATGAAAACTTAATACAATTGTCTTGTGAACGTAATAAAATGTTTCACTGTACATGTTTGTCCTGGGTGCAGTCAGCTATTATTCATCTCATTTTCCTACTGTAAAATGTCAAAATATCATCAGCTGTGCAAGTAATAATACATAATGTGGCCTGAGAGAAACCCAGTAACATCTATGGCAATGTCAATGGCATTGTTAGTCTGGCAAAAATCAACTGCTCAAAACCTTTTTTTTTTTTACTCTCCAGGTGTGGAAACCACATGTGATGTCAGACAGAAGGATGGAGCTCAGTGTTACGGAGCTTTGGGAGGAACTGTGGATCTGCAGCTGATGGATCGGGCGGCAGAAATATTTTCCATTACAAAAAACACCACAACGATATTGCGCTGGAAAAATAATAAAATTTCTCCGAATATAAAGGCAGACAAATACTCCTTTACTCCTAGTGATGGAATGCTTAGGATCTCTAACCTGATAAGATCTGACACAGATGATTATACACTTCAAATACGTAATTCAGATGGAGCTCTTTTAGAAAATCGGACTCTACGATTGTCTATTCAAGGTAAACTTTTTATCCTGCAGTGTCTGCCCTGTTCTGTATTAGAAACTGTGACGGACGACCATGACTCAGCGAACATGTCGAACATCATCTTTGTTCCTCCAGCTCCTGTGTCGTCTGTCCGACTGGTCCCTGAGTGTCTGTCCCAGGGAGAGATGAGGGTGTCCTGCTCCTCTGAGGGAGGGGACAGTCCTCAGTACAGCTGGACTCTGGATGGACACACACTGACAGAAGACAAGCTGCTCTCTGGAAATCACGAGACTGACAGCATCACTCTGAGACAGGACGTCGAGGGAGTTCTGCGCTGCTCAGTCAATAACCACGTCAGTCATTTTGAGAAGTACCAGAGAATATTTACCTGTGGTGAGTGAGAGCATGAGGGACGATGGTCAGATGATGCTGGAGATCATGATCATGCTGAACATCAGTTATAGTTCATCTGTATCTCTCCATACAGTCTTCATCAACTGCACTGATTCTAATGAGAGACGCATAACACAGTGGGTGTTTGCAGCCACTAACACACTGTGCGTTGAGCCGACCACAGACACTACTGTGGGTAAGAAGACTGCTGTCACAGTGTCACTTAATCCTTCCATTAGTATCACATCCTCCAATCAAACTGTGACCTCCTCCTTCAGAGATGAGCCCTGGTTCATTAGTATGTGAAAACTGCCTCTGCTGCAGTGGATCCAATCGTTTCATCTTGTTGTCTGTCAGTGTGAGTGAACACTTTGTCAACATGCGATCTTTGTGTCTCTCCACTGAAACAGATCCCTCCCTCATATGTGGACTGCAAACAGCTGTGGCAGCTCTGTTGTTCATTGGGATCGCCGCCTATTTTGCTTGGAGGAAAAATAAATCCCAGAGAGCTGAGGGCTCTGCCGTGCCACAAGAGAGGGAGGATCCAGAGACCTCTGTTTAGATGGTTGAAAAGAGAAGTTCTGCTCTTGAACCCAAAACTTCCTCAAAATGACATTTTGCTTCGCCTCGCTTGCTGTAATGGCTCAATTTCTTTGTGGGTGTAAAAATAATTTCTTATCGTGTCGACAGCTGCTCTACACTTGTGTATTTTCAGCGCGAGGAAGTATCAGCAGCAGTGATCATCACAGAACAAAAAACATATTAACTGTAAATGTGCAAAGGCATTTTTAATGTTTTAAGAATTTTCGTGTTTGAAAATCTGTTCATACTAAATCATAAAATGTGTCACTATTTGTAGAGGGCTTCATATTAGCTGTACAACTGAGAGTGATGCCATTTGAAAGTGACCGTTTTATCATTTTTACATATTATTGCATTAATTAAAAACATTGCATATCAAGATTCAGCAGTTTGACTTGATTTAGATTTTCTCACTTAAACAGGAAAATTATGTGTCTTGCTTTTAGTGTTGTTAACACGATTCTTTCACTTCTTCATGTAAATCAACCATTTTACAGAACACTGGAATATCTGAAAAATTACTCCAAAGATTCACCAAAACAATAGTGTTAAACTATAAAAAAAATTTATGTGATCATAATTACAGTTACAGTAATGATTGAAACATGGAGGGGAGCGGGCGATTTAATTTAGTTGCTTGATGTGTATTCACGTCACACATTCAGTCATGTATAATTAAATATTCTACAAGCAGCAATGCGTTGGGTATTTTGAGGAATAGGAGGAAAAAAAGAGGACGAAGAAGAAAATGAGCTTTTCATGATGCATTTTGCTTCAGTAGACATTAACAGAATTATTGTTCTTAAACCAGAGTTTGAATTCACAACCTTAGACCCTGAAATCCAGTCATGATCTTGATTATCAACCTGCCAGAGGACATCACTTCACTCAGGATGTAACTTGACTCTGTGACTGAAGGCAGTCTGCAGGGCTGCTGACTACTGCTGCTGTGAAAAATTAAGTTATCAAGATAAAAATGTGTTCATCTAGACAGTCTAGAGATGTCTCTGATTTATTTTCACAAAGTTTTATTCATGAACACAGCAGCCTGGCCCCTACAGAATCATTTCATCATACAGCTGGTTCTACTTCAAGAGGCTTTTCAGAAAGTGTCTCTCTACTGTGTGTGTGCAAATACAGTTACCCAAATCTGGGTCCAGACTTTGAACCAAATTAAAACTGTAATTTCTATGTGTGGCATTCGACGTTCGAGGCTTCAATAAGATGAAGTTTGAACTAGTGACAAATTGCCAGCAACGCCACCCCAGGAATTTCACCTGGAGAGTTAGATTAACCTTAAAGTTAAAGCACACAAGTTCATTACTAATGAAAGCTTGAGACTGGGTCCAACATACAATTTCAAGTCCTTTTAATTAATATATACAATCTTTAAACATGACTTCGCAATAAAATATGTTCACCCAACCACACTAAAGCGAACACACACACACACACAACACAAAATACAAATAAGGGAGGGCAAATAAACTCAATAAATGCAAACAAAAGAAAACTAACAAAGAAATTAAATCAAAAGTAATGGAGATTTATCCAAACTGATAAATCCAAATAAATAGGTAAAGCAATTAAGCCAAACCAAAATAACTAAGAAAACGAATTAAACCAAAAACATGCAAAGCAAACCACAAAACACAAATAATATCATCAATAAGATCAGTTAGAAGTCGGTTAACTGAATAGATTAAGATGAGACTGAGGATGAGGCAGCAGTCACCATACTCGATGGTAGGTACAGCACAGTAGGAGATGCAGAGTAGGATGGATGTGTTGGCTATATAAGCCAGTGGGCAAAACAGCAGCCGGCCAACAGCAGCGTGAAGAGGGGGGGGGGGGGGGGGGAAACGTGCTGGCAGAAACCGCCCACACACACGTCAACCCTGCCATAGAAAAATACATTTGTTCTAGAAGCTGAACAACAACTGTGGTAACTTGAGTTAACGTCATCTTATCCACATACCGTCAGGAGTTGAATGAACATCAAAGGGGAGGAAGGGGATCGCTTGCGTCGAGCAGCACAATTACGTGCGACTCGGTCGATCAGCTGATCGCTCCCCGCTGCAACCGGCAGAGGAGGAAAACACTCGCATGCCCTACAATTGGGGCCGATACGGGAGAAGGAAGACCCGGAACTGCCTGAGGGATGGAAGCCAGTGTTGAGGACTTGTGCAAAGTTTAGAAGGTACACAGACGCAAACAACTACTACATACCAAACAACGGCGAGCTGCACGACCCAGCTAACAAAAGGCGACCAGGTGAGGCGGCCAGGTGCGGTGATAACAGGAGGCGGGGCAGTCTGGAGCTCCAAGGCAAGAGGGCTCCCAGTGCACAACCACTCACCTTTATAGACAGCGCAACCAACCGTGATGGGCCGGTACTGCAGCACTAATTAAAGGCCCATCCTGCTACATTCGGATTATGGAATAGTGTGTTGTCAATCCCCCCCCACCACCCACCCAAAACTCTTCCATCTACGATTATATCTCTTCTTATGAACTCTGTACTATTGCTTCAGTCGTCGGACTGAATGTTTATTGACCTTAAATTGGAGAAAATGGAGCAGGCAGACATAATGGAAAAAAACAGGAGATGTTTGTGTACAAAGCTGTATCTATGGAAGGTTTTACAGTTTGTCTTCATCTTCAACACTTCACTTCCTCCATATATCTTTGTGCAATGCCATGCAGTCATTTCTTGAAATAGTGTGATGAAACGCGATTATCACACGTACAGTACTTCTGCTAAAATTCTGGTCTCAGGCAAATGTTCAAAGCTGTTGCCTAAGTTTTCTATATGCACAGTTTTACTGAGCATGAAACTAATCAGAAAGCTTCACATGTCATACACCATCAGATGATCTCTTTAATCCAACTTGAGGATTAATTCAATAATTAGCACATCTAGTCTTAGTGCTCCCATTGTAAATATGGAACTGAAATGACTGGTTCTGGACGCCACTTTAGTTGTGGATGCCACAAAATATGTTTGGACTGGAGATACATCTGAGACTTGACTATATAAACCTGACTATGTGTGGACAGTGCATTTCTATGAATATAAAGACTATGGACTTTATATATAAGGCCATAGACTTCATATACAAGCTGTGGTGCATGCATACATTTTGTGAATGACAACAAAACATCAAATTACAAGCAAAATGAAACATCCCTCAATTTCTGTCACGTTTAAAAATACCGACCACTGCTTCCTCTTAAATGTTCATCACAAAAAAAAAGTTTCCTCAGTTTGTCATCTCAAAGCTGATCGCTACCGGGAAACATTTCAGACTGCTCAGCTCCCTGCTGTGTGTGTTAGCTGTTGGGTGAAGAAGAGGAGTTTGTCTCAAAGCTGAAGGCTGAACACTGACAAGACATGGAAGCTGTAGCTGGACTGTTGGTGATGCTACTTGCAGTCTCCCATGGTAAGGTTTTTCACAGAGATATTAGTTTTGGAGTTGAATTTGTCTTAGTAATGCACAATTCAATGATTTCATGAAGACCAAAGATCAGATTCAAAACATGAAAAAGTTTGAATCCAGGATTTTAGGGATCAGTCTCGCGTTGGTGGAGGACCTAAACTGCCAAAAGTAAAAAAAGATAAATAAACAACTCAATAGATACATATATAATTGAATGCCTTAATTAATTCCTGAATCAACAAAAAAAATGTATTTGGTTTGTAAATTAATAAATTTATATAAACATGTAGAAACTTGTGCCCTCACTGCACTGCATATATTCTTTAATTCATTTATGTATTCATTTATATTTTTGTACAATAATCTATTTGTGTATGTATTACTCACTTATGTATTTCTCTAGTTAAACTTTTCTTTCTTTCTTTTTTACTTTGCCATGTCTTCGATAGGGGCCCATGGATTTAAAACTGAGAAAGAATTTGTTTACTGTATATTTGCTGGTAATTGAAAAAGGAAAGTAAGATTTTTAGTTTTAGAATAGTTTTTTAATCAAATAGATTCTTTAAATAAATTAAAATCCGATGCCAATGAATGAAGTCGTACGTCCTGTTTGTAGTATGTGATCTACAGTTACAGTAAAACTTAAATATGTTACTGATTCTTTTTCAAATAAAAGTAGAGATCTTTATTTTGCTCAATGACCCCCCCCCCCCCCCCCCCCCCCCCCCCCGGAGTAATTGTAGTTTGACAAACGTTTTCTCCAACAACGAATTGCTCCACGATACTCACCCCTCCATGAGCTGTTGCATTATCTATTCGAAATTTGAATAGTCTAGATAATGTGTTTATCACAATGAAGATGCATTTCTAATCCAATCTCCTGTGTAATGAGAGCTTAATACAATTGTTGTGTGAACACAAACAAACAAAAATATAACCATCATCATTATTTGCACTAATTCCTATAGTTTGAAAAATATCAACATGTCTTGTGAACGTAATAAAAGGTTTCACTGTACATGTTTGTCCTGGGTGCAGTCAGCTATTATTCATCTAATTTTCCTACTGTAAAATGTCAAAATATCATCAGCTGTATAAATAAAAACACATAATGTGGTCTGAGAGAAACCCAGTAACAGCAATGGCAATGTCAATGTCATTGTTAGTCTGGCAAATCAACTGCTCAAAACTGTTTTTTTTTTTACTCTCCAGGTGTGGAAACCAAATGTGATTTCAGACAGAAGGATAGAGCTCAGTGTTACGGAGCTTTGGGAGGAACTGTGGTCCTGCAGCTGATGGATGTGACGCCAGAAAGATTTTTCATTTCAAAAAACACCACAACGATATTGCGCTGGAAAAATAATAACTTTAGTGTTAATATGAATCGAGACAAATACTCCTTTACTCCTAGTGATGGAGTACTTAGGATCGATAACCTGATAAGATCTGACACCGATGAATATAAACTTCAAATATATAATTCAGGTGGAGCTTTTTTAGAGGAGTGGACTCTACAGTTGTCTATTCAAGGTAAACAACTTTTTATTCTGCAGTGTCTGCCCTGTTCTGTATTAGAAACTGTGAAGGACGACCATGACTCAGTGAACATGTCGAACATCATCTTTGTTCCTCCAGCTCCTGTGTCGTCTGCCCGGCTGGTCCCTAAGTGTCTGTCCCAGGGAGAGATGAGGGTGTCCTGCTCCTCTGAGGGAGGGGACAGTCCTCAGTACAGCTGGACTCTGGATGGACACACACTGACAGAAGACAAGCTGCTCTCTGGAAATCACGAGACTGACAACATCACTCTGAGACAGAACGTCGAGGGAGTTCTGGTCTGCTCAGTCAATAACCACGTCAGTCATTTAGAGAGTCACAAGATAATATCTACCTGTGGTGAGTGAGAGCATGAGGGACGATGGTCAGATGATGCCGGATATCAGGATCATGCTGAACATCAGTTACAGCTCATCTGTTTCTCTCCTTAAAGTCTTCATCAACTGCACTGAGTCTAATGGCACACGCATAACACAGTGGGTGTTTGCAGCCAATAACACACTGTGCGTTGAGCCGACCTCAGACACGACTGTGGGTAAGAAGACTGCTGTCATAGTGTCACTTAATCCTTCCATTAGTATCACATCCTCCAATCCAACTGTGACCTCCTCCTTCAGAGATGAGCCCTGGTTCATTAAGTGAAAACTGCCTCTGCTGCAGTGGATCCAATCGTTTCATCTTGTTGTCTGTCAGTGTGAGTGAAAACTTTGTCAACATGCGATCTTTGTGTCTCTCCACTGAAACAGATCCCTCCCTCATATGTGGACTGCAAACAGCTGTGGCAGCTCTGTTGTTCATTGGGATCGCCGCCTATTTTGCTTGGAGGAAAAATAAATCCCAGAGAGCTGAGGGCTCTGCCGTGCCACAAGAGAGGGAGGATCCAGAGACCTCAGTTTAGATGGTTGAAAAGAGAAGTTCTGCACTTGAACCCAAAACTTCCTCAAACCGACATTTTGCTTCGCCTTGCTTGCTGTAATGGCTCAAGTTTCTTTGTGGGTGTTACAATAATTTCTTATTGTGTCGACAGGTCCTCAACAATTGTGCATTTTCAGAGCGAGAAAGAATCAGCAGCAGTGATCACAGAAATAAAGACATATTTATGGTAAATGTGCAAAGGCATTTTTTATGTTTACAGGGTTTTCATGTCTGAATTTCTGTTCATACTAAATCATAAAAGGTTTCACTATGTAGATGGCTTTATATTTGTATGTGATGCCATTTGAGAGTTTTCTATGTCATTTTTACATATTATTGCATTAATTAAAAACATTGCATTTCAAGATTCAGCAGTTTGACTTGATTTAGATTTTCTCACTTAAACAGGAAAATGATGTGTCTTGCTTTTAATATTGTTAATACGATTCTTTCACTTCCTCATGTAAATCAACCATTTTACAGAACACTGGATTATCTGAAAAATTACTCCAAAGATTCACCAAAACGTTTAGTGTTAAACTGAGAAAACATTGATTTACATAAAACATTTTAGTTTTTTTTCATGTGCTCATAATAACAGTTACAGTAATGATTGAAACGTGGAGGGGAAGGGGCGATTTCATTTAGTTGCTTGATGTGTATTCATGTCACACATTCAGTCAAATATAATAAAATATAAGCAGCAATGGGTTGAGCATTTTAAGGAATAGGAGGAAAAAAGAGGAGGAAGAAGAAAATGAGCTTTACATGATGCATTTTGCTTGAATAGACATTAACAGAATTATTGTTCTTAAACCAGGGTTTGAATTCACAATGTTAGACCCTGAAATCCAGTCATGATCTTGATGAGCAACCTGCCAGGGGACATCACTTCACTCACGATGTAGCTTGACACTGTGACTGAAGGCAGTCTGCAGGGCTGCTGACTACTGCTACTGTCAACAAATTCAGTTATCAAGATTAAGTTATCAGTTTTCAGTCTAGAGATGTCTCTGATTCATTTTCACAAAGTTGTATTCATGAACACATTAGCCCGGCCCCTAAATAATCATTATTTCATCATACAGCTGGTTCTACTTCAAGAGGCTTTTCAGAAAGTGTCTCTCTACTGTGTGTGCAAATACAGTATCACAAACCTGGGGCCAGACCTGCATTTTCTATGTTGTTGCTATTCACCGGGCTGCCAATGGAGGGCGACATCACATTATGACATGACAAAGGGAGGGAGGGAGAGAGAGAGAGAGAGAGAGAGAGAGAGAGAGAGAGAGAGAGAGAGAGAGAATAAGAGACAGAGAATTGAGCTTCAGAGCTTTAACATCACGTGACTTCTCAGATTAAACAGTTCAGTGTGAAGATACATACTTGAGAACATTCAGTGTGTATTTCCATGGCGTCTGAGGAGGAGAAGTTATAAAATGAGGTGAACTTGTGCATCTGTTCTAAACCTTTCTCTTTGGAATGGTTGGTTCTCTTCTCCTGTGTCAATGTTCTGGAATTATTCTTTGTCCTTAGTGAGTCCTCATCTCACAGTTCTGCAATATTCTGTCACTTTTTATTGTTTGTGGGCAGAGCTTTTTATAAACAGTCTATGATGCAGAGTGAAGGTAGAAATCTCTGTGTTCATTTTAACAGTTGTTTTTTTTTTGCAGTGGAGATTTTATTGACAATGTCTTTCATCAAATCAAAGTGGATTTATTTTATTACCGTTCCCGTAAGTGGGTTTTAAATCGTTTTGAATCATTTACTTAGCTGGTGTGCTTTTTTTTTTGTCATACTTTACATGTCGTTTATTTCAGGGGTCTGTTAAGAAATTGATCTAATCTTCAGTCCCAACTTTTCAAAATAAAAGCTCTGCATTTCAGCTCGATATAAAGCATTCCAGCAACAAAAGAAATAACATGCTTTTACTTTGCAGAGAATGTACTCAAGAGGAAATTATTCGATGAATGTTGTTGCCTTGACGGAGCTCAGGACCTATGAAACCTATGAATAAATGTGTTAGTGTGATGTTTTGAAATAAAAGTAATCAGAATGTCAAAATGCACAAGTGGTGAATTTCATCAGCGTTTGAACTCTGTTGCCTTCCACTGCTGTGCTTTATATGAGGAGATAGAAGAAGACATGTTGAAGTCAATCCACAGACTGAAAGCTCACTGCCACAGCCCACAGCTGGCCGCCTGTTTATCAATCTCTTTACTAATATAGAATGTTTTGCCTGTAAAAATCACCCCAGAAATTGACACTGCACTTCTTTTGGCTGACGTTACACATGGCAAGTGTGAAACCGATGAGATGGTTACATGTTTCACACTTGAAATCAATAATTGCAAAAGATTCCGTCAACATACAAACAGGAATTAGGTAGATAGGTCTACTTCCTCTGGCTTGTAGTGAATCACAGATAACTATCATGAATATCATAGAAACAAACATCTCTATGGCTCTGCAGCCTGCACAGGTCAAACACTGAAAATAATACTTTTCTCAAAATTATTGACAATGGATTGATTAGCTTGTGTTAAACTGCTGTAACCAATTTTAAGTACAAAGAACCTCGATGCAGAACACCGGTCCTTCCCAAATCTCACTTTGATGGAAGAATATATTTTTTTTTCACCACTTAGCTGGTCACTTTCATTAAGGTGTCATTTCTTATGAACAAATACTTCTGACAATTGACAAAACTATAATTATCTGACAAAATGTTTTGTTTTGTCGAAGAAATACAAATTATGAACATATTAGTTGGTTGTCTATTCAAGGTAAACAACTTTTTATTCTGCAGTGTCTGCCCTGTTCTGTATTAGAAACTGTGACGGACGACCATGACTCAGTCAACATGTCGAACATCATCTTTGTTCCTCCAGCTCCTGTGTCGTCTGCCCGGCTGGTCACTGAGTGTCTGTCCCAGGGAGAGATGAGGGTGTCCTGCTCCTCTGAAGGAGGGGACAGTCCTCAGTACAGCTGGACTCTGGATGGACACACACTGACAGAAGACAAGCTGCTCTCTGGAAATCATGAGACTGACAACATCACTCTGAGACAGGACGTCAGGGTAGTTCTGCTCTGCTCAGTTAAAAACCACGTCAATAAGTCTACTTCCTCTGCCTTGTAGCGAATGACAGATAACTATCATGAATATCTTAAAAACAAACTTCTCTTTGGCTCGGCAGCCTGCACAGGTCAAGCACTGCAAATAATACTTTTCTCAACATTATTGACAATTGATTGATTAGCTTGTGCTTAACTGCTGTAACCAATTTTAAGTACAAAGAACACCGGCCTCCCCAAATCTCACTTTGATGGCAGAATATAGTATATTTTTTTCACCACTTAGCTGGTCACTTTCATTAAGGTGTAATTTCTTTTCAACAAATACTTCTGACAACTGACAAAACTATAATTATCTGACAAAATGTTTTGTTTTATCGAAGAAATACAAAACATGAACATATTAGTCTGTCTAACTGTGGAAAAAATGGCAACTTTAGCAAAAGTAAAGTAACAACCTAACAACATAAAAGCATCAACTCATCTGTTAACAAAGTATAAAGTTGTACAAAGCTTTTTCATCGATGTACTTAGAGGTGATTGTTATCATTGCATCAAATCGTCAACATCACATTCTATCAACTGATATTTATAATATATTTACTCAGATGTTTGAATTGTGTTTAAGTGGATCATAAAACTTGATTTCCAGACAAAATCTTTTCAAGAATGTAAACCTTTTTTTTGTTATTTACTCAACACAATTCTCCATTACAGAAATCCTACGTACAAATGATTCATTTTACATTCTTTGTGGAATATAAATTAATTAATTAATAATTTATAGTTTAAACCAGT
The DNA here is from genome assembly GCF_947347685.1 of Pleuronectes platessa. Taxonomy (NCBI): domain Eukaryota; kingdom Metazoa; phylum Chordata; class Actinopteri; order Pleuronectiformes; family Pleuronectidae; genus Pleuronectes; species Pleuronectes platessa. The sequence continues at coordinate 18,950,058 of NC_070633.1, forward strand.
ATTTCTAAATATGATGTATTTACTCATCATGCAGTGCAATGACGTCCTGCTGGTGGTTCACAGTGTCACCTTTGCATTTGTTATTTTGTTGAAACATGGACGTTTTAGAAATGGTCTTAAATCCTCTTTCAGTATAATGAAAGAACGTTTCTGTCTTTTCCACTCAGTCCATCACACACAGACACACACAGACACAGACACCCCCCCCACACACACACACACACACACACTCTTTCACACAGACACACACGTACACGTCAAGGCCCTCTTTTTATAGGCTAAAGGGGAAGTGAAATTAATTTGACTTCCTGTTCTCCTCTCTGCCTACGAAAAGATCAAATAGAAAAACTCTGCTGTGCTTGATCAAAGTTTTCACAGGTTCTCCTCTGAGGTCGGCCTCGAACAGGACTCATCGTTGGCAGGACACACATGTTCGCGTGTGGCTGAAGGAGAGAGGTTTGTGTGAAAGCTGCAGAGGCCGAGCGGTGATGAGACATGGAGGCTGTGTTTGGACTGTTGCTGATGCTGCTCAGCGTCTCTCACGGTGAGCCTATTCAACCTATTCTTTCATGCGACGCTTTTTGATATTGGATTTTAATATATTCATAACATATTTTGCAGAAGTTGGGTCATGCAGGGCAATTTGTTAATATAATTTTTGTATCATTTTATTTATAGTCATTTACAGTTCAGATATTCAATAAACCTTGGGGACCCTTAATAAAATACACGTTATGCCTCTTTATATTCAGAAAACAACACAGACAACAAAAATATAACCATCATCATTACTTGCACAATTTCCTATAATTTGAAAAAAATCGACATGTCTTGTGCAAGTAATTACATTTTTCACTGTTTGTGTTTGGGCTGGGTGCAGTCAGCTATTGTACATCTCATTATTAACTGTGATTTTTCTTACTGTTAAATGTCAGAATATCATCAGCTGTTTAAATAATAATACATAGCATGGCCTGAGGGAAACCCATTAACAGCAATAGCAATGTCATTGACATTCTGGCAAATCAACTGCTAAAAAAATTTAAAACCTCTTTTTTTCACCAAAAACTCTACAGGTGTGGAAACCACATGTGATGTCAGACAGAAGAATGGATCTCAGTGTTACGGAGCTTTGGGAGGAGCTGTGGATCTGCAGCTGATGGATCGAACGCCAGAAAGATTTGAAATTCATAAGAACGCCACAAAGATATTGCTCTGGAAAAATAATAGATTTGATTTGAATATGAATCCAGACAAATACTCCTTTACTCCTAATGATGGAATGCTTAGGATCTCTAACCTGAATAGATCTGACACAGATGAATATAAACTTCAAATACGTAATTCAGATGGAGCTCTTTTAGAGGATCGGACTCTACGATTGTCTATTCAAGGTAAACACCTTTTTATTCTGCAGTGTCTGCCCTGTTCTGTATTAGAAACTGTGACGGACGACCATGACTCAGTGAACATGTCGAACATCATCTTTGTTCCTCCAGCTCCTGTGTCGTCTGCCCGGCTGGTCACTGAGTGTCTGTCCCAGGGAGAGATGAGGGTGTCCTGCTCCTCTGAGGGAGGGGACAGTCCTCAGTACAGCTGGACTCTGGGTGGACACACACTGACAGAAGACAAGCTGCTCTCTGGAAATCATGAGACTGACAACATCACTCTGAGACAGGACGTCGAGGGAGTTCTGGTCTGCTCAGTCAATAACCACGTCAGTCATTTCAACGTGTCCCAGAAAATATCTACCTGTGGTGAGTGAGAGCATGAGGGACGATGGTCAGATGATGCCGGATATCAGGATCTTGCTGAACATCAGTTACAGCTCATCTGTTTCTCTCCTTACAGTCTTCATCAACTGCACTGATTCTAATGGCACACGCATAACACAGTGGATGTTTGCAGCCAGCGACACACTGTGCGTTGAGCCGAAAACAACCTCTACGACCCCAGACACGACTGTGGGTAAGAAGACTGCTGTCACAGTGTCACTTAAACCTTCCATTAGTATCACATCCTCCATTCCAACTATGACCTCCTCCGTCAGCGGTGAGCCCTGGTTCATTAGTAAGTGAAAACTGCCTCTGCTGCGGTGGATCCAGTCGTTTTCACCCTTTTCTCTCTGGTTGTCTGCATAAAAACACCTGTTGTGTCTTCTAATTGAACTCATATCTGTGTGTCTGCCAGTAATGGCTGGTTTGCTCGCAGCACTGGTTTTCTTTTTAGTGGTCGGGGGAGCCGTCATGTATGCTTTGAAGAAAAAGAAAACCAACCAACTTGAAGGTACAAAAGAAAGCACGGCTTTATTCAGACTCCCTGCATTCAGGCTGCTTATCAAAAGAATAGAACAATTTCTTCAATAGCCCTGGTATCCCTCATGCCACATTACATCTGATATGTTTGTGCAACGTCTTCCTTCCACTCAGCAGAGGAAGGAGATGAGCAGGAATTAACCTACGCAGATGTCAGGATCAAGCAGAGAGGGCCGGTGCAGCAGAGGGCGAACCCGGAAGAGGTGGAGTACGGCCAAATCAAGTTTTCAGAGCGGCCTCGGCGGACTGTTGAACCGAGAGAGGATGACTGCGTGTACGCCAAGGTCCGTTAAGACAGTGCTTTTACCAAGAGGGCTTTGATAGAGGAAGAAACTGCTTGTCAGGCCGCCAGGAGGACTTTCCCCTTTCACTTAATGTGATCTGCCTGTAGAAAAACACAGCCCGTAAAAGCTGATACATGTTTTAACTTTCTTTACTTTTACATTACGTCTGGGTTGTGACTGGCAGATCATCCAGTGTTATAACAGGAAACCTCTCAGCTTAACGATTCCATGCAGGCCCCTTAAAGTTACATGGTCAAATCAATTATGTCATTTGAGTCACACTGTGAATATTACAAAACTTTTTTATTGAATATTTTCTTAACTGTTTTCAAGTACCCTCTCGTTTTCATTCCGTCTTATTTATAAGCATTTTATATCATTGTTAGAACTGTTTTAAGTTGCAACAACGCTGATGCAAATTTAAATGACTAAAAATGTAAAAATCTATATAAATAAAAATGCTAAAATAATAAATATGTAACATTTAGAAATTTAGATTTTTGGCTTTACAGTGTGTGGCAGACATATAATCGCAGAAGAACTGTCAGAAGTACTTTTGTGTTGGTAAATCATCTGTGTATATAAACTGTAACCTTTAATCTCTGAATAAAAACAAATTTTAGTTACTATAAAAATGTGTCAAACACTTACTTGAGGAGAGTGTATGTGACTGGGTGTATGTGTGTGTGGGGGGAGGGAAGTGTGTGTGTGTGTGTGGGGGGGGGGGGGGGGGGGGGGACTTTAGGTCAAACTCCATCGCAGTGTCTTCGGTCGAGTTTCTATCCTTCGGAGTCACGTCTCTCTGGAATTTTGTTTAGGCAACAATTTCCGTGATGTCAGAGCTTCTGCTTTTCCGTGGACGAGCAGTCGGTCTTACACAATGGTTGAGCTGGGTGTGACATCTTATAAGATTTTAATAGGGTGTGCAAACACTTTGTTACAGTTAATGGTGACATATCACTTATAATACATCTGAGGGAGTTGAGTGCAGTTCCAATAGCGCTCCTTTTCAAACGTCAGGGACTGACCTCAAGTTTAAGTTAGTATTTTGGTCGCTTCAGACTCAAATATCTGCAAATCAATGCAATCAGTTTAATCATGCACTTACAACTTGAATAAATGCAATGGACTCTGAAATTGAAATAACAAATTTCTTATGACTTAAAACAGTGAGTTTGCAGTAGGAGATACATATTTTAAAAACAAGTTTTTGTGTCACAATGTAGACTTGGTGAAACCTTTGATTCGTTTATTTAATTGTTACAGTCTAAACTTCTCTGCGGTCCATGTTGCAACACAAAAAAATGAAATTATGACTGCAAAAACAGTTTAAACACATTTTTAGCCAGTTCTACAGTTTAAAAGGGAAGTGATTATAGCTCAACGTTTGAAGCCAGGCAGCTGCTGAGACACAAAAATAATTCAGTTTGGTTTCACAGTTAAAGCTTATTCACCACACTGATTAATAGGGCGGTACCACTTAAAAACTTAAGTTCATCTGCTTCCTTAAAAAGCTGAGTAAACTTAATCTCAAGATTATTAAATGAATTACTTAAAGATATTGTGTCATCGAACAAGTTATGTTATACAAGTTGTTTTATTAATGATCTCTTATTCTTTTAACTTGTTACTCTGAGCTAAAACAACCAATGTTACATTTTTACTCTTTGTCAGTTTCCTGAAACATCACTTGACTTGTTACAGAATGACTTTCATTTCACGGCATACTAAATTAGTTTGGTGCATTTTAAGTCCGTCACTGTAGAATTATGCATAATTTTTGGCGGTAAGTCTCTTTTTCGTCGAGAAGGTAAACACGTCTTTTGCTTTTAGATCTTTGCTGTGGATTTAATTGAAGACAGAGGTTACGAGTTTGGTTTGGTTTGATAGTGCGGAGTTAAAGGTCGACAACCATTCCGCTGATTCATAGTGCCATAAAGTTGCTGTTTATGGTCCCTGATAGTTGTGGCGTCCTCAAACAACCACCTGTGATCCCTTAGAGTTGAGCCCTCTTGTTGAAACACAGTTGAACTTCTGACTGACTGAGCAAATAATTGACAACACAGAAGAAGTGTCATAAACCTGCTGCAACAACCCACTATCGTTTTTGCCATGTGATCAGTCAGGCCACTTTTAACCTTTCAATACTTGCCTGACACAGGGGAGATCAGCCTGTTAAACCTGAACTCTTGATAGGTTTGGTTGAATCACAATCAAACATTTATGTATTTTCCTCGTAAAAAAAACGATGGTTATCTCAGTGTCGTGACACGTTCATGTGATCGCACCTCGGCATGTGAAAACCAACTGTAAAGACTTTTGAGTGGGGCCAACCCTTCACTCTTGGATTAAATGTGTCTTTGAGGTAATTTAGTATTTTGCATTAAAGGAATTTGATTATGAATTTGATTATTTTGGGAGATTCAGTTCTTGTTGTTTTGTGCTCAGCATTTTGTAAGTTGTTTACTCTGAGAAAGAAAGATATATAGTCCTAGGAAGGTAAGCGGGGTAAATTAACACACCCATACATTATCTATAGCACTAATCCTTTGAGAGTCATTTGGTTGGTGCCACTGAACATAAAATGCAACCTATTCAACAAAAGGAGGAACATTTTCACATCTCACACTGGTTGCATAAATAGACTTGTACAAAGTTGGTGGTACAGTGGTTTAATTTGAAAACTGTCTCAGTTATCCTGGTTGGGACTAAATTTACAGTTGCTACATTTGCCACTTCTTTTTCTTCCGCCTCTTTTAAAGTGACTTAGGAATATATACAACTGTATTAGCACTTCTTACATAGTACATACTTAGTTTTGATACATACATCAATCAAAAAAATGATAGAGAAGCATTGCCTTTTTTTTCACCTTAAATATAGATCATGCGTCATGTGGCTATTTACAGCTATTTTAAGGTTGGGGCCAAACCCTGTCGCCTGACTGACTCTGTGGTTATTTCTTTGCATCAAAAACAGGAGAAAGAAATTACATTTTGACTTAAAACAGATAGGAGATACATATTTAAAAGCAAGTGTTCGTGTCACAATGTAGACTAGGTGAAACCTTTGATTAATTTATTTAATTGTTATAGTCTAAACGTCTCTGCGGTCCATGTTGCAACACACAAAAAAGAAATGATGACAGAAACTGCAAAAACAGTTTAAACACATTTTTAGCCACTTATACAGTTGAAAAGGGAAGTGATTATAGACCATAGCTCAAAGAGATGGCTTATTCAAGCCAGAGCGTCTGCTGAGACACAACAAGAATTCAGTTTGGATTTTTGGTAAAAGCTTATTTACCACGCTGATTATTAAGGTTATACCACTTAAAAACTTAAGTTCATCTGCTGCCTTAAAAACATGAATAAACTCAATCTCAAGATTATTAAAATAATTACTTAAAGATTTTGTGTCATCTAACATGCCTTTTTCTTTCACCTCAAATATAGATCATGTGTAATGTGGCTATTTACAGCTATTTTAGGGTCGTGGCCAAACCCTGCCGCCTGAAGGACTCCGCGGTTATTTATAAACACGGTTTGTCTTGTATCGCAGTGTTGCATCAAAAACAGGAGAAAGAAATTACATTTTAACTTAAAACAGATAAAAATGTTTTCACAATATTTTCGTACTTGTTTAGGAAGAAATGTCAGCTCTATATTTTTATACTCAAGTCTCACAGCTTTTACTTCCTTTTTCTTTTCTTTTTTTCACATTTCTGCACACTCATCACCTCCTTCTCTCCACTTAGCTGCCTTCCTCCCATGAAACATACTGATTTTAACTTCCGTTCCAATAATACAACCTGCATCAACATTTCAACAGAATGCACATTAAAAATCGTTCTTTTGTTGTCGGTAACAAAGAACATATTCCATCTCTTTTTCTCAAACATTCCAAAAAACTGAAACAGTGTTTTTAGATCCATCTGATAGACAATCTTTTTTTATGTTCTTTGACTTTGAGGATGTGGTTAGAGCAAGAAGAGAGTGAGAAGAAAAAACGATCCTTTTCTCCTATGTGGCTTCATGTCGCTAATGCGTGACTTTGCAGCCGTTTCTCAACTTCCACTAACATTCAATAGAGGAACTTCCAAAATGACTGTTTTATCATCAATTTAACCACCAGTTCTTCAAAACACATGTTTGACGACAAGTAAAAAGTCCTGTGGTCAGCGAACTCAGAGACGATCGGTACAAAAAATAAAGTACATTGCTTGTTATTGTGAGAAGCGGAAGGTGCAGCATTACAATCTTCATTCATTCTGTGGGAAACTTACAAAAAAGACTTTATGTACACTCATCCGTCAGTCATGTGAAATCTACCTAGTAATCCTCTGAGATTGCATCGGACAGGATGTTGCTGCTGGGGCTGGTGGCGATGTTGATGTCGGCGGGGCCACAGAGTGCAGGTGGGGTGGGCGTGGTGGTGGAGGCCTGCTGGGAATGCTGCAGCTTCTTCCTGGTCATTTTCCTCTCTTTGGCGCGTCGGTTCTGAAACCAGATCTTCACCTGGAATACACGAACACAGGGTGTCAAAGTCACATCCGTGTTTATCAAGTAGATGAGTGATCTGGACTTTGAAAGATTGAGCAATAAACCGTCGAATTAAAAGAAGCACACAGACTTGGAGTTCCTTAGTTTCTCAAGAAACAGTGGAACTCTGGAGAACAGTGGTTAATAATAAAACATGTATATTTATGTCTGTGAAGCACTTTGTAAATATGTTCTATAAGATATATAACGTTTACTATTATTATTTCTCTTTCCAGTTAATACATCTTTCTGCACGCAGTCTCTGAGACCATTCTTCAAATATGAAACAGTGGATTCTGTTTCTCTCAGAAACTTTTGATTTCATAAAGACTTTCCTCGGTTTGGAAAGAGCAGCAGCAAGTAGCAAGTGCTGTGTTTCCTGTAAGAGCAGCCACGTGCAACAGTTAACTACTGATGCAAACCTTCACTGGAGCATTTGAATGCATCTTGCAGTCTTTCTGCACCGTCTCACTTTCAATGATTGAGGAAACACAGATATAAAAACTAATCCAAACATCTTCCCTTCAACACCTGCCTCTTTCCGTCAGGTCCGTTTGATTTGATCGAGTTATGCTTTCATCTGCTTTGTTTCGCTGTTTTTCAGACAGAAACCCTGGAGGATGTCGGTCTAATGGGGTCCGGACTTTCTCCGGTGCATGACTTTCACACAATGCAGAAGGAGATTCCGCGCTCATGACCAGTCACAACAGACAGAAATCTCTGGAGCGTTTCGGTGAGGGGTGGTGAAGCAGGCAGAAGGCAAGACATTGATTCAACTGCGGAGATCATCTGTTGTTGTTTACAGCACATCTACACCGCGTCAGCCTTTTTTACCAAAAAGCTCTATTGACATCTTCCTTGTGTCTTTTACGTGTGTGGCCCCACTCATCCTGAAAAGTTTGTATTCCTTTTTTTTAAGGATTATACAAAAAACTACTCGATAAATGACCATGAACCCTGGTGGGGGGACGTGGTATAGGTCAGGGAAGAACAAATTACATGATCTAGTGAGTTTAAATGTGGCTTCATAGGGGGACTGTTGAGCCTAGGGCGAGGTACTATGTGCTCTACTGAGTGACATTCTAGTCCTCTCACCTGTCTCTCAGAGAGGCCCAGCGCCATTGACAGCTCGGTCTTTCTCTTCATGGTGATGTAGCGGTTGGCCTGAAACTCCTTCTCCAGCTCCAGACGCTGCTGATCAGTGTACACCACCCTGTACTTGTCCTTCGTGCGAGTCTTCCCTCCTGAATCACACACACAGACACACACACGCACACAAAACAACAACCCTGAATAAGTAAAACAGTGATCACTGATATGTATAATTCCCTAACTGAGTGGATGCAGGTAAATGCTGTGTTATCTTTTCCGGCGCATTAGTTTTGTCTTCAGTCCTGCCAGTAATGCCGACATGAATGATTGAGTCGAGTGTAATGTGAGTCGCGGCCAAAACAGTCGATTAATGTGAAGACGTCTGGTGCCACGTTCAAGTTCAGGCGCTACTTAAAGCCTCATCAATTCTATTAATCACGCTGACTAAAAAGACTCCCACTCCTCACTGCATTGCATCAGTGGTTCTCATTATCGCCGTAAGTGGTGTTTACATAGGTGTTTTCACAGGCAGTTATTCAATGACATGCTTATACTAACGCACACACACACGCACACTCACACACAAACGCACACACTCACACACACACACACACACACACATGCACACACACACAAAGGGTGAGTCAGTGTTATTGATTTGAAATCTTGACCATGTGACGGTATGGATTGAGGCAGACCAAGACACACACACACACACACACTTACGCACACACACACACACTTACGCACACACACACGCACACGCAGACACATACACACACACACAGCAGAGAGGCCCAAAGGGGAGGTTTGACTTTAGCTGACTTCCTGCAGTGCCAGTGTTATCTAGCGAGCTTGTCACCCTCTTGCACCCACCAAGTGGACAGAGAGGGTGGGGAGCGACACGTCTGCAGACTCCACTGTTAGCTTTGCATTGACATCTTAACACGGCAGTAGGCGGAAGGGACAGGTGAGAAGCCTGATGAATGTGTGTGCGGTCTGCTTGGACTGTGCACATGTTGCCGCCCACTCTGCTGATAGCTTTTAGTTTGTCAATTGGCTGCAGCAGGGGCCCTATCTAAAGACTGAGCATTACATTTGTTTAAGCGTCCTCAACCACATGCTGTTATTTACATGAAACCTCCTGATAGTGTGTGGTAGTTATAAGATGCCTGATTCGTGACCAGCAACAAGATGACAGCGTCGTCTTCAACATAAGTTTACCGAGGTGTCTCATGGGCTGAAACGTCAAACATTTGGCAAAAGCGGTATTTAATTTGATCAAGTTAAGTGTTATTTGTCGACACCTTAAAATATCCCAGTAACATCCTGTCACCTTTGAGGATAAATAAACAAAAATAACACTTTTAATAGAGGAAACAACATAAAAACCTCAAGGAGAGTCACTTGAATGCATGGTTACGAACAAATAAGAGTAGGAATAGTTTTTTTCGGACCAAATTACATTTGCATTTAATTATGGAAATTAATTTTTCATTTTATTATCACTTTCGTAAGTATTTTTTTTATATTTTAGCTTCGCTTTCAAAAACAGAACCAAACCATTTTAGAGAACATAGATTTCCACAGAAAAGGGAATCACACATTTCAATTCCATATAAATTTGTCAACGAGTTCTAGTTACAAATACTGAGCAGAAACATGATCTAATTAGTAGAAAGGTGAATATTGTTGATTCTAAATTACAAGAATCATTCCTTAGACTACCACCCCCCGTTGACCTCTGTGAGTGTGTGTGACCGGATGAAGTCCCACCTGGAGCGGACGGTCGGAGGGGCTCCTGCGGCCTCCCCCTGCAGTTGAACGGGTCCTGTCCGGAGATGAAGTTGTACGGGGCGAACGACCCCCCTCCGGCGGTGGTGGGCGTGCCGCTCAGCTCCACGGGGGTGAAGCTGCTCACCTGCCCGGCGCTGGGGCTCGATCCCGGGTAGCTGTACGCGTACTCCTCCCGCGGCGCGTAAAGTGAGCTCCAGGCGCTCGTCGGCGACGGGTCACCGTGGTGATGGTAGAAGTCATACGGAGGCGGGATGTACTGACTGCTCATTGACAGAGCCTGGGCCGGGTGTCTGGCCGACTGGGAGCTGGGGTACATGCCGGTGTCCTGGTCCCACAGAGGGGGGGTGATTCTCAGGTAGACCTCGGTGAGTCAGACCTCCTGGAGCATGTTAGGCCTCCTGTGTTTTACTCCTGTGGCTCCTCTCCTGTCTAAGGTCCAGGACACCTGCGCTCCAACACTACACACCTTTATAGATTTACCTGTGCTGTGACGTCACGCCGTGCCTGCGCCTGCTAGTCTTGGCGACGTGAGGCTATTGACCCTAACTTGCACCTGCATGGTCCACAGGCCAAACTGTGAGGTGTGTCTGCACCAGGAGAAACATTTTACTGCTCCCAGTTGTTGTCTCGTGAAAACTGAAACCAGATCATTTGAACTGACTTCAGATCTGCTTCTCCTAAACCCCTCTTAGGAGCAATCGTGTACAAATGACCCTGTTCTGCTCATTGGATTATTTGTGTTATCTTTAGGATTAAATGTTGTTCACTTAGACAAATGTCAAATACGGTGCAGGTGCAAGTCAATCAGGCTTTATTTGGATCTTAAATATTCAGTGTGTGAGATTTAGGTGAAAGGGATCTATTGGCAGAAATTGAATATATAAATAATCCTTATGATGTTTTCACTAGTGTTTTTCATCTACATTTGTACGAATAGTTTTTTTCTTTGCCTTAGAATGGGCCCTTTATATTAAAATGATTTATCTTCACATCGGTACCAGATCCTCTGTCTGGAGGCCGCCTTTTTTTATTATTATAGTATCAAAGACTCGACATACTTAACACCTTTTGAGTTTTTATGACCACTGAAAGTTACCACAGGACCCTTTCATGTTTTGAAGGGGAGGGTGAGGTGAGGGGCGTTCAGCTGCAACATGCAACCTCAACTTCAGGTGCCACTAAATTCTACACAGTGAACCTTTAGGTCTATATGAAGACACTTGTTCAGTCACATCTTATCATGCCAGTGCCGTATCCATTCTAGGGCAGTGTTGTTTATCTTCTTCAGGTCATGGAGGATGTGTTCCGTGCACAAGGACACAGATCGTTGGTGTTGATTCCCTACTTCTGGTTCAGTGTTACAAAGTCCTTTCTGCTGAGAGTTGTCCCACATTCATTTGGGCTTGGCAGGGCCTTGTTGTGCAGCCAGCTGTCGATGTCCCTCCACATCTGCAGACTATAGGCGGCTGCCTGTGTTGAATGCAGGCTCTCAATCCACTGTTATGATTCAAGATGAGTAAATATTAGGGGAGGAAGACAGGAATAGGAGCATTTTAAAATCTTAAATAAGGATCAGGCGGGAGGGAGCTCGATTTGAGAAGTATGATAAAATAGTCTGAATTTGAATATCAGACCCTGTTTTCTTTCCTGTGGCTCATGAGACTAGACTAGAAAGTCTAGAAATCGAATTTGTGTTTTTAATGTAGACATATTTCTTGCTTTGAAACGTGAAAGCTTGTAATCAATGATGTTGACAATTATTGCTACTGTTGTTGTATTGTATGTTAAACATGTTTTATTTTTTGTGGCTCATTTTCAGTTTTTATCCTGAACGACATCATCTCAATCGACATGTAACCATTGCCAAAGCAGTTTTATGTCTTTATCCATCCTCATCGGTGTTCATCAATCTTGAGTTAATGTAATCAGTTACTATCCACCACTAACACAGTAATTGGTCCTTCAGACCAAGTCATGGCCAAGTCGAGGTACGCAGGTTCATTATCCACTACTTCACTGCTAAAAACAAGCACAAGAGGGCAGCAAAACCTAAATACTGGCAGGTTATGCCCTTACTGTTTTCAAACATACTAAAGAATCGATCACTTATTCATAATCCCCCTTGCTGCTGGATTTACACACTTTCCACCTTCAGTCGTTGTGCACGTGCAGGGATCTGTGTTTTAACTGGTCAAGCGTGTGCGTATCACTCTGCTCAAGCAGTCATAAAAGATTCATGCCAGAATGCTGGTCAGAACAGTCATTATCAGTCGTAAGCGCTGTCAGCGGCCGGGCAGCTTGTAGGAGGCCTACGTTAATGGAGAGTAAAGTCCCACAGGCCTGAACCATGAAGCCAGTGCAACATAAACAACCAGCCCTCATATATCTGATGGAAATCTTGAAGTACGCTAGATCGAATGGCTAAAAATAAAGGAATGTGGTTATAACAATATAAATGAGAGCACAAACTGTTCGGAGCCATCTCTCTGAACATTACGTTGAAATAGTAACAAAAATGTCCCCATAAACCCTAGAAAAGACCCTTGTACTTTAACTTTAGGCCACTTGTCTGTTGCTGTTTTCCAAAAATAAAAACCTGTACCCTTTTTTCCAGGCTGTATAAATCTTTTATATTTATCTCCATGAGGGGTTGCTGCAGGGGAGGGATCCATGTATAGTGATTCCGTTCAAACAGCGAAACATAAACATTGTTCCCGTCAGTCTCCATGCAGCTGTGCAGATGTTCAAGTTCATTGAGGGGGAACTTATAAAGACTTTTATCCTTCCCCCCCCCCCCACTAATTCTAAAAGCTCACATATGTTGGAATGAGAGCTGTTGTAGGGGCCCAGACACGCCCAGAGCTTTCATCTTCCAAAGTCAGGCTTCCACTTAAACCTATTACAGTTCACAAACGACCCCAGCAAACAATACTAATCAACTGCTAAACGCTTAAGTTCTGCTTCACCATGATTATCAAACACACAAAAGGGTTGATGTAATTTCAATGTTGCACAATAAGGATTATTCAGCAGCCTTTAGCAATGATTGTGATAAAAAACAACGGAACAACAAGTTCAGGAGTTTACTGAACATAAAATTGATCAAATTTAAGTTCTTTGATTTGATCATAGGGAGGTGGTCACCTACCATGTCTGTGTTTGGACTAATTCAAGATGAAAAAGGGTTTAAATTGGATGCAAGTATATCATATTCATGAATGCAGGGTGGACGACATCGAGTTGTTTTTTGACGCACAAAAATAACTTTTTTCTTTTCTTATTTTTTTCAGGGACTCCTTAAAACTATACACTGTATTTGAACATAGACAACATGGCTGCTTCGCACCCTAAAAGTGAAGCTAAAATGTCTCGATGGCCCCCTGGTGGCTGGCTGCAGCATAGATTGGACATGGATTAAATACAAAAAGTGTAAGTACAGGTCAAATACATTTTTCTCTAAAGGTGTTTCTCTTTTCTTGATGAAAATAGCCCAAGATGGCAATGTTCCTATCTGGGATATTTTGCTTTAATTTCTGGATAGTGGGAAGACTCTTTATTTACAGTCTATTCCTAAAACCAGATGAAAGTGATCTCAACTTAATTAAGAATCTGTTTAGTCTGAGCGCTAGGGAGCCAATGTCACCAAACAACAAACTCGAACAGACACAGTAAAAAAAAAAAGAAGAAACAAGTGGAAATGTAACCCTTTCTCTATCTGTTGTTTGTTGACATTTTCTGTCACTGAATGCATTTCTCTGACACTTTGCACACGGAGCTGACACTTTGAAGGAATGAAGCTCACACTTCACCAGGACGCCCTTAGTTTCTCATGTTGGACTTTTAGTTGTTTTTTTCATCAAAAAATAAAAAATTAATTATTCTATTAATGAGAGCATATTTTTTGCTATGAATTGTGTTGATCCATTTTAAGTGGCATTGGTTCTTTGAGGTGATATGAACAAGGATGATGATGATTGGTGCTAATGTTGTTGTACTGTATGTTTAACAATTTATTATTTCTGTGGCTCGTTTACAGATTCGAGGAGCGTCCTTCATCTGAACAACTTCAAATGGATTTGACTCAAGATCAAACGGTTTATGACTTCATCCATCTTCATCTATCAGGGGTGAGTCGGGTTCAACTCCAGGTCCATGCCTCGGCCCCCGGAGCTTCCTGCCTCCACCTCCCTCCCTCCTCTCGCGGGGGGCCTCCAGGGGCCCAGGGAGAGATAACTTCCAACCTTATCCAAAACACAGCGAAGCCCAACTTGTGACCAGCATACAGGGTAGGTGCACTAGTAGCACTCCGGCCCTGGCAACGATCCAGATGAGTGGGGAGAGAAACGACTCTGGAGCTGCCAACATACGCTGGGTTTTCCTGCAGCGGAAGGATTTGGCATCTAGTTTGTCACATGTTTGTGAAGATATACAAACAAACATGCACAGCAGCCAAATTTAAAGCCATAGGTGTCCATCGTGCTCTCTTTTTAATCTAGGATTATAGATGACAATAAAATGCATCTCCATTAGACGTGTCAGTCTTTGCTCCCTTAAAAACTTCCACCTATAGTGTGTCGAGTTGGAGCTATGGTTTGCTGCAGGATGTTTGGACAGAGAGTGTCTTATCTCCAACTGACAAAGGAGGGAGTGTGGGGGAGTGTATTTGCATACGTGAATGTGTTATTACTTGTGATCTCGTGTGGCTATACATTTTAATTGGCATGGCACTGAAAATGTGTCGTTTAACGGGGGGCGGAATTGGTGGATTTAGAGCAGATTTACTGCAGAGTGGTGTTAATTACACGGGCAGGATTAGAAAGAAGTTTAGGTGGGACAGTCCTGTGTGGTGTCGCCCCCCCCCCCCCCCCCCACCCCCACCCCCTTCCCCCCACCCTATCTTAAACCTAGGGCTCTGTCATTACTTCTAGATTTTACCCTGCACAATTAGAGGAGAAAATGATTACTGTCCCATTCAGCCCCGGTACCCACCCTCCCCCCTCCCCCCCTGTCTGCCCCAGCCCCTTGTTGGAGAGAAAAAGACCTTCGTCAGCTGCGGGGTTGTGTTATGAATTTCAAGCCATCCACTCATATCCTGGGAAAGGAGGAAATTAGGAAGAGAGCCAATGTGGGGAAAGTGTTTGCATGGTGTGTGTGTGTGTGTGTGTGTGTGTGTGCACGTGTTTAAAAGAGGAGAGGAAAGAGGCAGAGGCGGGAGAGGACTGAGGGAGGTGTTGAGGTTTTTAATGTGGGTGCAAATAAAGTAAAGGGAAACAAGTACGAAGCAGAAGAAGCGATGGACCACATGTGAAAACTCAACTAGAAACTAAAAGTATAAAACTAAACTGTTTTTCCACTTGATTGTTGCAGAGCGATTATATAAGTGAGGCGATTTTCCTGAGAAGCTTTCATGTTTTGTTTTCAAAGCAGGCCACCACAAGCTCTGCCAAAAGCTTTTCTTTTCTTTTTTTTTTTGCCAGGACCTCTCTCACTCTTTCTCCTCCTTTTCATTGTGTTTGTTGTTTCATGGAGGGGTTAGATGCGGTCCAGATTGCCTGTTGCCAATAGAGACTGTCTCAGTTCACCTCCAGTGGCTCGCCACTCCATTCATAAACAAATCCCTCCAGCCCGGGACCTCTGAGCTGCTACCTAAAGAACAACAAGCAGGACCCCCATCTGTAGTTGGAGGTTTTCTCCCTTCGCTTTTCTCCTCTTTCTCAGCTCACTCCGTTTCAAACTTCCCTCTATTATGTCTTCAACTCCCCTCCACTGTTCCCTCCCTCCTCTCCTCTCCTCTCCCTCTCTGCTCGCTCTCTCAGCTCCAGCCGGGGCCGCACCGCTGACACTCCCCTCGGTGTGAATCTGTCAGGGAAGGAGCGTGCACGTCTCCAATGGGAACACATTTTCATGTTTGGGAGCAGTGGGCAGGCTTTTGTAAAAGTGTGAGAGTGGAGAGAGAGGGAGGGAGAGAGAGAGAGAGAGGAGACCCCCACCGTGCTGTGATTTGACTAAAACAAACAGCCGGACCCAGAGTGGTACCTCCTCCAGCGGACTGCCGGGACAGGACGGCAGAGATTAACCTCAGACTCTGAACATCTGAAGGGATCTGTACATCTGAGGCAGCCGCCCCTGTAGAGACGACCAGCTTGAGATCTCTCCTCCGGTTTCAGAAGGAGGAGACCGACTGCTGGCCTGGCAAACCTCCTCGGACAGAGACTCGTCTGTGTGTCCCGGGTCACTCTGAAGGTAAGAGGTCTTAATTCTTCATCACTGTCAAGGGTTTGGGCAGCTGCTGCGATGATGTGCTGTACAAAATGTGGAGAATTCACTCAGCCTGCACTGGGAAACCCACTGTGACAGAGGGAATTTCATGGCTGTCTTTCTCAGAGAGGATGCCCCTCATCCTTACATCCTTCACAGTGCTGCGTCATATAGAGCCTCTGAGAAATCAATCAGATTCAATACCTGAAAACAAGCTCAGAAGTCTGTCGCTGGAGTCTGTTTGGTTGTGTGAGGCTGTTGCTGGTTATTGCTAAGGTGTCTGTGTTGGTGGTATTTGTAACCTGCATACTTGAATGTGTACACAACAGGAATTACAATGTGAAAGAGTGCAGGGCAACCTGTTCAAACACGAGCCGGGTGATGACTTGCATCTCTGTACATAGACACCTTTTCACACTTAACATAGTGAAACTCTTACAATGTTTATCTTCTCGCTCAGAGAATGCGTTTGACAAGGCATCCCAGGGTCCCACACACACACACACACACACACACAAACACAAACACACACACACACACACACACGCTGGGCTCTATAGCACAAGCTGTTGTGCTCCACTTTGTGCTTCGCTGCTAAAGGGCTTGTTTATACAGCCCTCCTCAGTCACCCTGAGTGAACTGACGGTCCTCAACACCAAAGCCACCAGTCTCTTCCCTCCTCTGTCCGTCCCCCCTACATGGAGAATCTTTCTGGACCGCCATGATGGTGCAGCGAAATCAGACCCAACATCAGTCACTGTCACCAGCATCCTCTTTAACTCTGGATGGATGCCCTCTTAGTGATAACACACCGTGCAGATTTCATAGCTTCATGCCTTTGTCACCAATCTGGCATGAACCCGTGACCCGGTCTCTTCTCAGGAGTGCAGAGCCGTAAACACAATCTGTTGAATCATCTCCTCGCATTCATCACATGAGAAGGTTTTAGTACCTGGAATGAGCTACATTATGGCAATGTGAGCTATTTCACGGCTGAGACACATGTGGCACGCATGTCTCCTCGCTCTAATCCGCCATGTGTTCTGCACCTGAAAGCTTCGCCACTTCCCGGCTGCGTACGGCTGCGGTGTGGTTAAGTGGTTAGCTCAGTTTGTTGTGTTTAGTCTGGGTAACTGCACTAGGCCTTTCTGTTTACACATTTCTGAAATGTGAGAATCTGAATTAGCATCAGTTGTGATGAACTGCGTGTTAACACTCTTGAAGACTTTGATCATCTCTGGCTCGGTGGATATTTCTGGTCCAGGCATTGTCCAGTGCTGTTGTTTCAGACGAGCTGCTGGGAAACTGCATGCATGTCATACTTTTGCCATCAATGGTATTAGCCTGTACTGCATTCATACCATAACTCTACCATCAGAGGGATGCCTGCTGCAAAACACTTTTCACAGAAACAACTTTTAAATACAATATCTATTCTGATGGATCTGAACTGAGCAGACTTGTGAAGATTCATTTGTCTCCTGAGCGGTGGGGATTTTTCTGCGTGTGCGTCAGACTGCTGGTATGTACTACAGCAGAGCTCTTCTCCCTGGGCCCCGGCGCAGTGCGGCCCATTCGGCTCCATTCCCCTGGCCCAGACCTTAATCCTCCGTCATCAGCTGTTTCCTGGTTCCCCGGGCTCCCTGCATGCCAGTCGCTCTGAGAAAATGTGCTTCGCATTATGACCATGCAGAAAACATGCCAGGAGTCTGATTCGGCTCCCATGTGCTCCGATGTGTAACAGTTTGAGCTCAGCAGCGAGTTTTGAAACACAACCACTGTGAAGTTGTTTATATCCGGTTGATGAATATGGTTTAAAATCCTCTGAGCTCTCAGATATCATGCCACATGGTTATCCTTAAATTCCTTAATGAGAGCGTATATTTCATGTTTGACTATCGCCATCTCTGACTCATTTCCTGGTGGTCTCTCGATGTCTGATTCACGATTCCTCATTCATACTTCTGAACTGAGTCCTTGTTTCTTTGTGAGGACGTCAGCCTCTGCTTCTTTAGTGATGTAGTCAGACACTGAACTTAAGTCATATAGCTTTAATAATGAAGAGCACTAAGTGGTGCTATGATACAGCATCCTGTACGGCTGCCCGGTCCATCTGGCCTCACCCCCCCCCCCCCCTTCTTTCCCTCCCTCCCACCCACTCACATAGAGCTGACAGGCAGCTGCATCTCATCTTCAGCCGGAGAGCACGGCCACTCCTGCAGGTCCACTCCTGGAGGAACTGTTTCTTTTTTTTACGAGCTGTCATACCGAACCTTACGGAAGAAAATCTGGCTGAAAATGCAAAGAGTGGTGTCATTTTCACACATGTAAAAGAGGTGTTGTCCAAACATGTGAGTACAAAGGTTGGAGCTAACAAACTATGTTTACGCCGTTTATGTCAGTTTACACATCTGCTCCATAGACTGTGTATAAAGATGGTAGTCATAACTGCACCCCAAAAGTGAAGCCAAAGCACCTCGTTCACCTCCTGGTGGCGGTCTGCAGTACAGGTCTTAAACCCTGCCTACTCCGCGTTAGCAGATGGGACTTGGATAAAAAACAATACTTTTTTCTGAAGTTTCCTCTGTATAGGTCCTTCAAATGTATCTGTTATTTGTTGCGTCCTACATCACTACACAGTTTTATTACCAGACAGTTATTTGTTGTGGTAATAAATCCTTTACTCCTGAAGATGGTCCTCCACTCCTGTGTAGCTTAAGTATGATGATCGCCTCTCTGATTTGACCACATAAGGAAGACTACAGATTTTTTTTTTAGCAGGAAGTTTTGGTCTCCATCAGATCCTGTTAAAGCAACACACTTTCTCTTCGGAGCTTTGCTGTCCTCGCTCCAACTAAAACACGCTGGAATTAGTGATACAGCACAGCAAGGCAGGAGGACAGGGGGCTTTAACAAGATAAGAATGTTCCACACAATTGAAAGCTAAGAGAGAATTACGATTTCTCTTGGTTTGTCTTGAAGCTACGAGCTGCTTTCGTTTGAGGTTCAATGATGTTTAACATTGGTGCTTCTGTCGATACCAATGCATAAGAAGCAACACTCCAAAGAGCTTGTTGCAAATGTTAACTTTAGCTTCCCTCTGCACAGATAGTATGAATTATCACCCAGATTTATGCTTCTCTTATTCCCCCGGCTTTTATTCCTGTGTTTAAGGAAACAGTCCTAATTGTATTCAGCTGTTTCTGGATCTGTCTTGTTGGGTGTGTGTAAAGAGCAGAGGGAAATGTGTGTAGGCGTCCTCCATTTCTCACGAGGCAGGTTGGGGGTCTATTACCCTCCAGTGTTAGTGGAACAGGAGAAATAGTCGGGGTGCGGGACCCTACGCACGGGTGGGCGAGGTCTTAGAGGGAAACGTGGGCGGATGCATATGCCAGTAAAATATCTCTGATATTTATGTATTCCCACAGTGCAGAAACTGTTTGAATTGGCTGGGAATGGGACAAAGCAGACACATAATTATAGCCTTAAGTGGTCAACAAACAACTCTAGGATTTACTGCTCAAGAAAACAGGGGACATTTTACTTCAGTTACAACCGCTTCTGAAATTTTTGGTGTTTTAATCCTTTTTCTTTGATTTACGTTCTCAAATGAGGAGAAAATTAGATCGTTAAACTGATATCAAACACCAGCCACATCTAAAGATGTCATTCTACAACCGTCGGTTTTACCCTGAAGCCCCTAACGTCCCCCCCACTGCCACTATAAACAGCATTTACAGCGTTGTTTGAAACAGTGCAAACCAAACTCCACAGGTTTCCTAACACGTGTTACCTCAGCAGGAGCCCAGTCACTTTGGTTTGCCGGGGAGCGACGTATGAACTGAGATTTATGGAGAGGAATAACAGAGGAGAATTTTTTAATGCTCCGGAATCTGATAGCACAAACTTGAGATGGCTTCGGTGCAGCTTCAAGCTCTGAAATTACAGGAAACAAGCTGTTTTTTGCTGAGACAGAACTTTTGAAAGTCCTGCAGTGCAGCTGTGCAACTGCGAGATCCAGTTGTGCGTCTGTGTAAGAGCCAAAAGTCTTGAAAATCTTTCTGTCAGTGAGATGGCAGGATAACAGATGAAGACCTTGCACCAGCCTCAGCCTGTCCTGAAAATAGTCACACAAAAAGTTCTGGAGTGGAGAAATATTGTTAATAAAGGATCAATTGACAGCCGGTAATATTAAATTAAATGTTCAATATTTGTAACTTTGGGGCCTCTTAATCCCCAAAATCCAAACAAAAACATAAATTCCTAGTTTGATGGCGTGTCAAAGTAGGATTGGATCATGGGAGTTGTGTCTCAACCACCATTGATGAAAATCTAGCTAATGCAATTCATGTTCACAGATGTGGTGATGTGTTAAAGTTGTATTCACGTAATGCAGCGAATGACAATGAATAAATGTGATAGATTAAAAGTGATCAAGGACATTGCCATGGATAAATCGAATAAGACCCAATTAAAAGGCAAAATGGAAGTCAACGAGATATATAACATATTTTTTCTGTATTTAGATATTTTATATTTTATCATACATAAATTGACCCTTTTTGTGTCTTTCAGCTCCAGTGCTTTGGTTTTCTGACCCATAACTTTTTTGGTCTCATCAGTTTCAGCTGCTACAGGAAGCTTTTTATTTTATTTTGAAAAGCTCTAAAAAGTTTACTTTACAGAACGTGAATAGGTCCAAATGTTTCAAATATCAGAAGTTGGTGGAGACTAAAGACGGAGCTAAAAGAGAGTGATTATAGGGACATATCAGTTTCAAAAGTTGTGTTTAGATTTCATTTCGGCTGCCTAAGAGTGGGCAAAAATAGTTGATGTATCTGTAGCTTTAGATATATGAGTGACACACACACACATATATAAAAATACAAATATGTGCTATAGGGTTCTTTAATGGGAAAATTGTTATCTTTTATAAAAAAGAAAGATGGATGACTGCGACACAAACACAGGCTCCAGAGGCATTTCCTGCTTACAGCAACTCCCAGAGTCTGACAGCATGTTGGTGACATGTGTGCCGTCCCAGCTGAAATCGCCTTTTACCCATAAACCTGCAGATCAGTCGGTTTTTCGTCACGTTGGATGACGGGGAGAACTCTCTGAGGTGGGAGCACTGCATTGTGGGGCTGCTGCCGAGGGACCAGAAGGTTCTCCTCAGGGGAGGGGGGGTCGCGGGGCATGTTGGCTGGCCTGTCCAAGACGGGCGATAAAAATGGAGGTTTGTTTTAACATAGTCGCACCAGGTCATTTTTTTCCCACAGAGCTCGCCAGGGCCCTGCTGCTCGGAGGTCTGTCGAGAAAACCTGACATCCTTCTGAAAAAACTAAACACAAAGACAAGCATGACCCGTGTGTGTGTGTGCGGTGAAGATATTTTAGTCCTATGATTTTAAACATGTCTTAATAAAGTGTCAATGACTCTGACAGGTCATATTTTGTCCTATAGGATTGTTTGCATTGTGAAGAAGTGGATGCTAAATTGGAGATGTTTGTTTTGCACAGCTTCCTGTCCACTGGAGAGTGTGTGTGTGCTCCCTCTGCTGTCCTACTCGGTGCTTTCATGTGGTGTTTCCCATAAACTGTGCCCTGTGTGTCTGCATGCTCATGTCGCTGTTCTTCCCCTCTGTCTGCTGTTGTGTGCACTATTCTTGCGGTGTGTCGATGGTTTGTCATGCTTTGTCACTGGTCTGATTGGTCTGGTTTTTCTTTTTCTTAGCACTTTGTTGGTTTGTTTTTATGCAAGATTACACAAAAAAACAGATTTCCATTAAACCTGGTATAAGAATGTGATGTGTCAAGAAAGAGCCAATCAAATGTCGGTGTGGATCCAGATCCAGGATTTCTTTTCATTTTCTTTTACATTGAGAGATTGGGTATTAAGGGAGCTGATATCTATGAGTGTATGAAAGGAGGTGCAGCTTGATGAATGTAAGGGGACTGTTGGGCCTTAACAGAGGGATGGGCTCTACTGAGTGCTCATGTAGCAACAGCTACCAAGGAGGTTATGTTTTCACCTGTGTTAGTTTGAAGAGTTAGGCAAAAAGTACTTGACCGATTGCCATGGAATTTTGTACAGGGTTGGGGCATGACCAAAGGAAGAATCCATTACATGGTGTGGAAGCTTTCTCCAACCTTGTGAGATAATGCTGCTCTAACATCCCAAACTTTATTCAATAAATTACATCGATCTGTCTGTCTTTCTGTCTGTCTGTCTATCCAGCCTTCCTTCCTTTCTTTCCTCCTTTTTCGTCTGAGTGCTTTTCAACTTTAAAGCTGTTTTCTTCTGGGAAAGAGTTTCATGATATGCTGTGTGATCCTCTACTCATTGTGGCATCTGTTGTTGTCTCCGTGTGTATTTGTTTGGTGGTAGTGGTGGTCTGCTGTGTCACTGATGCATCACCGGCTTACACCCACACAATTCCAGAACATTTTCTCATACAGGAAGTCAGAACTCTCCAGCTGCATGTTTGGACATCTTTCTCCCTTTTGTTATAGATTACTCCTCTTTTTTCCCTCCTTTCCCCCCAAATGTAACCTCCCCCCCTCGGGACACACTAAAGCAAACAGTTGGCTGCAAATTTGGTTTCCCACCTCATTGAGGACTGCTTCATCACTGCCAGATGTTTAAATAAAACATGCACATATAGTATACATAGATATCCCACTAGTGGGATTACAGGGTGCGGAGGGACCAGGGTTTACACACTCGACTGTATCCTGAGGCTGCGCGTGGGCTGTGTGCGCCCAGCTGAGGTGGATTTTAGCATTCTTCCTCATTAGCCGGCGACACGTTGAGTGTAGCTCGCTTGTTTATGAAAAACCGGGAAGGGTCAATCAGCCACCAAATTCCCAGCATTTGTGGGAAAACTCGGTACGGCACGATAACAGTTTAGCCCTCACGGTGATTACTGTACCTTCACCAGCACAAGCGTTGTTTGTTTTTCTCAGACCTCCGTGATCATTGTGAGACTGAGGTATCCAGTTTCGAAGATTAAAAAGACAGCAATAAACATCTGGGTTAGAAAAATGTTTTGCTGATTCTGCACAAGCCGCCCTCCTCCGACCGAGAACCACTTGACTCGACTGGACTTGATTTGTGGATATTGTGGAGGTTTCTTATTGTAATTTGTCTCAATCACGGAATGCTCGATCGTCTCTTTGGTTCAAACACAGTGCAGCTCTTGGTTTTAGGGGGTCAAACTGCTGATAAGTGTTTTTATTAAGTGGGAAACCGCGTCACTGAAATGCTGCCAAACTTTCTTGGCAGATATCATAGTGTCCCGACTCCTTTGAATGTCTCAAACCGTTTTTTTGTTCTCTTCTCGTCCTCACCAGGACAGAGCATGAAACAGCCATGTTTCCAATCCAGTTTGAAACTACTTTGCACACCGCCTCACACATCTTTCGTAGTCTTCAATCTTGGATTAAACTCTGTTTGAAGCTCTGTGATCCCAGTCAGCACATCCCATTTCGAGGGTCAGATTCCTCCTCCAAAACCCCCGCTACCCACTGGTCAACACAAAACCGCATCGTGTTGCAGTAGCCAAACATTATCTTTCCGTTCCTTTCAAAGACCCCAAACAGATACTTGAACACACCTAGATTCCTGTTAAGCAAAGAGTGAGCTCTCTTTTTTTTGGCGTTTTAGATTTCAGATGTAATTTCACATCCTGTAGTAGCGCTAACACAGCAGCAGTCGGGCTTGTTTCAGCAAATATCACATGAGAACACGATTGCAATAACATTTGTTTCTTCTCACACTGCCAAGTGACGCATGCCTTCGGCGCCACTGCGTTTGGCTGTTGTCGCTCAAAGTCATCATCGTTGACACCGAGGTTGACCACTACTTTTAGAAGCACTGATGTATGGCTTCCGCAGTGGACGGGCCCTCATCGCTGCCTGCTGCATGGGGCCCCCCCCTGGGATGAGGTGACCCCTCCGCTCTCCACCGTCATCACCAGCAGGGTCCCAAGGGTATCAGCGATCCTGGGAAACTTTCAGAGGAATACTGTGGGAACATGAACTGTACACAGGCAGTAGTGACAAAAGGGGGAAGAGAGGCAGAGGTCTGTGAGTGTTTGTGTGTGTGTGTGTGTAAGTGTGTGCGTGTGTGTGTGTGTGTGTGTGTGTGTGTCTCCAGAGTTTGAGGAGGATAGGTGGGGGCTGGGATGCAACACAGCGCACGTCGCTGTGTAAAGTGTGAGTTTCAGCATTATACTGGCTCGCAGCACCAAGAGAAAACCCCTCTCTCTCTCTCTCTCTCTCTCTCTCTCTCTCTCTCTCTCTCTCTCTCTCTCTCTC
This sequence comes from Pleuronectes platessa, assembly GCF_947347685.1. Lineage (NCBI taxonomy): Eukaryota > Metazoa > Chordata > Actinopteri > Pleuronectiformes > Pleuronectidae > Pleuronectes > Pleuronectes platessa. The sequence goes on from NC_070633.1 coordinate 18,974,663, forward strand.
TCTCTCTCTCTCTCTCTCTCTCTCTCTCTTTCTGTTTGTTGCTCTCTCACCCCTTTTTATTAGAACCAGGAGGCTGCAGGGGAGGAAATGGACCAGTCATGTTTTTGGAGCAACTCAAGAGCTTTTGGGAGCGGAAGTGCCAAAACCAGTTAATTTAGGGAGCAGCATGTATCTGGTTTGAGTCACTGGTGGTGGGTTATGTCAAACTGATCACAATTTTTTTTCTCCTATTTTAAACTTGGAGCTAAATCAATAAGGAGCAAAAATCAGCCAACTTGGTCCACTGTTATGGATACGAAGGTGATGCTGCCAGACATGTTCAGATTAAATAAACTGTGAAAACTCCTCTTAGTCTCAGTTAAGCTTTAGGATCTGTGTTGAATTACAAAACACATTTTTGCCTAAATTCTTAAAATAGAGATAAAATTACATTATCCCGTAAATGGGGGTGAGATTTCACAAGATGCATTTCACAATTTTTCCACCGCCTCCCCTCCCCTCGTCCTCTTCCTCCTCCACCCTCGCTCTTCCCAAGGCTCCCTCTTCCGCCCTCTCTCTCTTTCCCACCCTCTTGTGTGCAGGCCTGTGATCCATCCTTAACTGTTTCCAGACGCCTGTACACTGCAGGCCCTAACCCCTGTTCCAAACATAACAACAAACCACCACTACCCTCTGCAGTTTTTTCCCCCTTGTGCAGTGAAATTACTATCAGAGAATTTGAAGGTCTTGGGTAATGGTGGTTGATGTGAGGATGGAAAGTATCAGGCACCTCTGACCTGAAAAGCTGCTGAATTCATTCTGGGATGTTGATATCTCTCTTTTGGTGTACAACATGATATCTTATTAGTAATAAAAAACCATAGCAACCTTTCCAATCTCAGTACACTCCTGTGCCAGCGGCTTGGGTGAATGCCCTCATTTTCACTTCTTGTTTACACAGAAAACCAATTAATGGCTCAGCACGGCTCTTGAATAGCTTGGACGCAGCATTGTTGCCAGAGAGCGTGTTGCAAAAGCTGCACACAGTGACCCGCTTGTTATTGGTCAGAATGCTGGTGAACCGGGAACAAAAAGAGCCAGACATTGTCGCTCTGTCCCGGTGCAGCGAGGCATCAAATACCTTCAGAGTGAGCTGCATCTGGACCTCAGACTCATGTGTGCCGGCCAGAAACCATTAAAGACAGCAGCCGGACAGCAAACTGGATGCTATGTGTTTGTTTCCTCTCGGTATGGGCTGAGAAGAGTTTCGTGCCATTTCCTCTGATTGGAAGCAGATTTTTTCCTACAACAGAATGTGATTTATCTCCTGAATTCTTCCAAACTCAACCCATCCTGCTTGATTTCATGAAGACGGGAACCAATTCCTTTCTACGTCAGGCCTCTTGAGATGGAGTTGTGTGTTAACCGGGGTGAACAATTTGTAGTTTTATTGAATTTTTGTATGTGGACCAAATAATCTGTGACCTGGTTTGAGGACTTTTTTTCGTATCTGCTTGTTTCCAGAACAAACCGTCTGAAGACGTCCAACATGACGAGGGCGACGGCGTCCATTCTCCATCTGACAGTTACAAGTGAGAACTAACTTTTTATGAGAAATTTTAAACAGGACCACAGGGAGAGAAGAATGTTAAGCCAACTAAAATGTCAAGATTGGATACTTGTATGTATTTTGATAGATTTTGACCGACCTCTGCTGTTTTAGATATATCTGTCACTGACGAGGCGTCATTATCCTCCCACTTACCGCTCCAGACGGCTCATATCTTTCATCGTTAAGAGATAGAGCAGGATCCGCCTTGTATTGTTGATATAACCTTTGACCTAATGCTGCCGTCTCTTTGACCTCCATCCTGACCCTTTCTTCCCTTGTTGTGTTGTGTCAATTCCAGCTCTCCTGTGCCTCTGCGCGCAGCTGCATTGCCTGGAGATAACACCCAACGACAAAGAGCTGGTCCTGGCCGAGGGCTCCTCCCTCACTCTTACCTGCTCCGGCTTCAGGGAGACGACTTGGGAGTTCAAGAGGGACGATGTGCCGTATTTCCAAGTGGAGCAAGTTCAAAATGCAGGCCAAAGCTATCAAATCGTGCAAAGCAGCGCCACATCTAGCGTTTTGACCCTGGAGAACGTGAGCTGGAAGCACACAGGGGTGTACCTGTGCGTTGATCGACACACTGGAGAAACTAAGGAGGTTGTCGTGTTTGTCCCAGGTGAGATCTGATTTACGCAGCAACACAGTTTGTAGAAGATGTCTGACATCAAATTTTGTTTCGGCGTGGAAAGTTACAATATCTCCCTCATTAAAAAGGGACATCAAAATGATTTTCTGCAGGTTTAGCGTGTAAACATAAAAACAACTGCACATTTTGCTGTTATGTGGAAAATATTTTCAAATGTGAGCCGTGAAGACAGAGCTCCAAGAAGAATTTAGAAAATAGAAGAATTTAAAGAAAAATTATCGTAATCAGAGAAAATAGAGAAAACATTTCACTGCTTTCTCTTTTTAAAAGTCACAGATCAATCAACTTATACTATATGGGTTTTTCTTTGTTTGTGAAAAATGCAGAAACCATATCCGATTAGATGCTATAAAGATTATTTAGTATGTATTGAAGTACGACTCATCAATCTTGTAAGTAATGAAAGTTGTTATGTTTTATCCATAGACCCTGATGTATGGTTCATAGAGAGATCCCATGGCATGGTAACTAAGACCAGTGAGGAGAGCAGCATCCCCTGCGTGGTCACCAATCCAAACCTCAACGTCACCCTGTACGAGAGGGACACTGACATGCCCATCAGAGGACATTATGTCCCCAGCGAGGGGTACAAGGCGCCGCTGGAGGACAGGACCTACGTGTGTCGAGGAGAGCTGAACGGGGACGTGGTGGAGTCTCAGGCCTTCTACGTCTTCAGCATCGCTGGTAGGTGTTCAGGTTCCTCTTCCCAAAATAAAAATGGTGATTATTGACTCAACCCCCTCCATGTGTGCCGGAACCCACAAACACATGCACACAGAGTCTTGGCCCTTTAATTCAGTCGCAGCATACACCCAAACTACGAAAGTTAATAACGAGTCTTTCTTTTTGAAGCACCGTAAAGGATCATATAAAATGTTTTTTATGCTGAGGAGATGTTTTGATAGAAAACTTAGAAAAATGCTTTAAAAGCTGTTTGAAGAAATCTGAAGAACATTTTATAACTACAATGTCGCCCTGTGGGCGAATAACTCCGTCAGGGCCCCAAAATCCCCTCACACTCATTAACATCAGTCCCCTAAACAGCCCTGATTTCTTATCATCTAAATCCAAGAATTATTTTCTGAGAAATCAAAGAAAATGCAGAAAAACACCCTAACTTGAAATGTTGAAGAAAGTTAAAATAAAAGTATTCATGGTCCCACCTTCTAATCTGGAGCCACACCTAAAGGTTATGGGCTCTTCCCCGGGTCATTCTCCAATTTCAAGGAAATCGGCTGAGTAGTTTTTAAGTAATCCTACTAACTAACAAATGCAGATGAAAACATAACCTCCTTGGCGGAGGTAATGAACGGTTCTTCCCTGACCCACACAGCATCCGTCCACCAAGTATCATTGTGATCTTGTTAATTGCTGCTAACTAACACACAAACAAACAGAAATTCAGATGAAAACATAACCTCCAGAGTAAACAATGTGGAGTTGTGAAATAGTTTTTCTTTTTTTTAGCTAGGATGCAAACTCAGGAGCCAGCAATCAACTTTTGACACTTATTAGGAGTTAAACATTAATTCAGGGTTTGTATTTGACCAGATTAGTGGCTCATCAGAACTGAAGTTTCCCACATCTTGTTTTAATTGATCCTCTTCCTCCTCTCCCCCACACTCTCTCTTCCCGTCCCAGTCCCCGAGGCCATCAACGCCTACATCAATACGTCAAAGACGGTGCTGAAACAAGGCGAACCGCTGACAGTCAACTGCACGGTGCACGGAGTGGAGCTGGTGTATTTCTCCTGGGAGATCCCCAACAGACATGTGAGTAGGAGTGTGGAGCAGAACGGTCGCTTTTGTTCAGCTTCTCCTTCGTGAAAACTCTCGAAGCTTCATGGCTGAGCCTAAATTGCATCAAGATGTAGAGACACACCTCGATTTTTTATCCCCTTGTGAAATTGTGCTCAAAGCACATGGTGTTGGTTCTGAAAATTCTGCTATGGTGTATTATTGAAGATGATCTACTGGATAGTTATAAAAACTGTTATGGAGGCAGCATCGCCCTGTTTCATGGGTGAATGTGTCATGTGACCTTTGCTACAGATCAGACAATATATCCCAACACTCGTATCCAGGGGATTATACATTTCCTGTGGAATTTTTTTTTCTCAAAGCTCCACCTTGCAGATGTTAGATCACACAAATTAAAATCCCATTCTACCTGATAATAAAACGGCAGACCAGCAGATTCATGATCTTTTAATCTCTCCAAGCTGATTGAGGTGGAGCCGCTCACGGACGTCCTGTCGTCCACCAACATGCGCTCCTGCCTCATCTTCTCTCGAGCCACGGTGGCCCACAGCGGAAAATACGTCTGCCATGTCCACGAGGGCATGCAAGACCAGAGGGACTCTGCCAGCGTCAACATCACTGTGCTCGGTTAGACACACACAACACACACACACACACACACACACACACACAACTCAAACAAACCAATGCTGCACAGATTATTATTGGGTTTCGCTCACAGAGAGGAGACTGCTTATTATCTAGACCGAAGTCAAGGTGAGGGAGTTGCTCCTATTAAAGGAAGTAAAGATCACCTCTATTTATTTCTGTTCAAAGTGTGAAATAAACCTTCGACATGGTGTGGACGCCCTGAGTGATACCTTGAAAAACCACGAGGTTGCAGCAACTCTGTATTTAGACTTTTGGAAATAAACTACAAGTTCATAAGACGTAATCGTGTAACCGAGCTCGGACTCGGAGAGGGGGGAAGAAATGTTCTTAATTTCTGTCTCCTGACGTCCTCTGAATGTGTTTGGGTCTGTGAATGCTTATTCTGTACGCAGCGAGGTGTGAGATGTTTATGAATAACGTGAACTGCCATCCTTCATGGAGACTGGGACAGTGTACAACTGTGGCCTGGACGTCCAAGTGGAAAAGACAGAAGCTTACAAACAGGGCCAGTACACTGTCTATAGCCCACTATCCAGTGAAGAATAAAAAAAAAGAATTGTCAATCAATCAATCTATTAACTTTATTTTGTATAGAGCGAGAATTCATTTTTTTTACAAATCACAATTTGCCTCCAGGGCAAAACAAGGTGCGACAGCCTCTGCCCTTAACCCTCGACAAGGGCGAGGAAAAACGACCAAAACAAGACAAAAAAAATAAGGAAGTGTAATTAATGCATTCAACAGAGCACATTAACAAGATAACAAGATTTGCAACATTCATGATAAAAGACAGTGTCTGACATAAATGGAGCGGTGTATCAATGTTAAACAGAAAAAAAGAATAAAACAAGTGAGCAGAAAGAGATGCATTTTGTTCTTTTTTGTCCGTAGAATGAATTTGTTTCACATTATGTTCCTGATGATAAACGTGTTTTCAGAGCGAGGATTCGTGGACGTGAAGGCTGCCGAGCAACAGAACATTTCAGCCAAGCTGCAGGAGAACGTGGAGCTGAGAGTTGAGATTGAGGCCTACCCTCCCCCTCATGTCCGCTGGAGCAAAGACGGTGCCACCATCAACGGAGACAAAACCATCACAACCAGAGCAGAGCATGAGATCAGGTCAGACATCCAACCAGCCTCCTCAGCTGACCTTTGACCTTAAAAATACCTTGAATACCATAATGCAATTAAACACCTCATTGGCCTTGATGCATTTTAACAATTAGCACTGGTGCTGTGTGAGGGTGACGGCCTCCAGAGGCATCCAGCTCCTGTCAGTCATCACCAGATAAGGCCTCCGCAGAGAGAAACACTATCCTCTCTGGAGGGCAGGACTCCGTCACTCATTACACAGGAACCCTAAACACAACATATCTGTCACAACTCACTAATGTCTCACAGAAAAACACCAATGTTGTAGTTTCAGGACCATGTTTTTCACATTTTTGCCAAAAAAAACACTCAAAAGACTAAATAAATAATAAATAAAGAGATAATAATCGTTAAATAGTTAATAAATATATTAATAAAGCACAGCGTCCATCCAGTTCACTATATTTTCAGTTTAACTTCCTTAATTTCCTGTAAACATATTCTTTCTGGAGGATGTAAGACAGAAATGACATAATGTGTTAACAAATAAATGAATAAATGTAGAAATATGTAAATAAATGAGACAATACATGTAGAATTACAAAAATAAGAATAATATGTGTAGAAATGACATATAAAAAAGTGAATTGTAGGAAAATGAAATTTTCCTCACCAAATCATATTCATGATATATTTATATTATTTATTATATATTCTTGCATTTTGAGTGTATATTTGTATCTATTAATGTATTTCAATATTTGTTCATTATGAAGCCTCCTAACTGCTTGTAAAAGCAGTTTAGCTTATCAAGAATTTCCCAATTTTCTTTAATATTCCCTGAGGATAATGTCTGGATGTAGAAATTAGGTTAAAGCATCTCCACATCTGAAAAAACAGCATGGTTTATGTTGCGCAATCTAACGGATCTGTGGAGAATCTGAATGAAGTAGATTGAGTCAAATCTCTTCAGAGAAATATAAGGCAGCTTATACACATTGAAGCAAAAGAGTAGTGAATGGTGATATTTCATTTTTAATGTCTAGACATGTTGTCCTTCTGTCTTAGGTACATCACTACTCTCACCTTGGTGAGGGTGAGGACAGAGCAGAAGGGACTCTACACCGTCCTCGTCACCAATGGAGACGACGCAAAGGAAGTAACCTTTGACCTGGAGGTTCGAGGTGAGCGGTTTATCACAATATAAAGGTGTTTTTATTAATTTCTGGTCATTCTCAATACCATTGTGGTTTCATGAAATACAGACAAATTGTAACCGAATTCGTGGACATGTTTTTACTCAAGTCACCAGTGATTAATGAGTTCTGTATCCCCTGTGTGTAGTTCCCTCTCAGATTAAAGACCTGACCGACCTCCACCTCCCAGGGAAGAGACATTTGGTGACCTGTGTAGCTGAGGGGGTCCCAACCCCGACCATCGAGTGGTACAGCTGTGACAGCATGCTCAAGTACGCCTCCACCCGTCTTCCCTTAACTGTCACACAGTGAACACCAGGGGGCTGACCATACACACAAATGTCTCTTTACTTTCAAATCATGTGCATGTGCTGCTTGGACTTCACGCCAAGCTGCTGCCACTTAAGTGAATCCAGCCGCTGATCTCGTGCTCGGTTGCAGGTGTAGCAACCAGACAGCGGTTTGGCAGCTGCTGACGCCAGAGCCGGAGGAACTGAGCATCCAAACCAACGTGAGCTACAGCGAGACTCGGAAAACCAGTCAGGTCCGCAGCCAGGTGACCTTCCACAAGCCCCAGCAGGTCACTGTCCGCTGTCAGACCAGCAACCAAACAGGCCTTGTCGACAGGAGAGACATCAAACTGGTGTCCGGCAGTAAGTGTCATATGAATATTGTCCCGTCTCAGTGGTTTTAATATTGCCAGATGAAAGAGAATGTTCATGTTATACTGCATGTTGTTTTAATGTTTTTTTTTTTAATCTTTTGTGTATCTCTCTTTTCAATTCTTTGTCAAATATCTTTGAGGTGTTATTTTATTATTATAATATGATTACTTTTTCACTATTTATATGTGCAGTGAACTACTGTTAATAAACTTACGAAGATTCATGTTAAATATAGTTTAAACTGAACAAACTCAATCAAAACAACATGTATTTGAAATAATTTTTCTTTAGAAAATCAACAAAAAGCGTAGCTTTATTTGAATTTGAGACGAGTTAAATAAAATGATCTCTGCCCCATCCTGTCTGATGCTCAGTGTCCTCTCCCCTGTAGCGGCGCTGTTCTCCCAGGTGACAGTGTTGGCTGCTGTTCTCGCCCTGCTAGTCATCGTCATCACAGGCTTCATCATCCTCATTGCCGTGTGGAGGAAGGTAAGATGGACGAACTCGCCTGTCAGGTTTCTCTCAAAAAGTCGCATGTAAACCGGAGTGATAGTAAATGCTAATGTACAAAGGAATCCTTTGGTTTTGGTGTGTCATGTTTTTTCTCCTTGGTGTTCCTCAGAAACCTCGCTACGAGATCCGGTGGAAGGTGATAGAGTCTGTGAGCCAGGACGGTCATGAGTACATCTACGTGGACCCCATCCACCTGCCCTACGATCTGGCTTGGGAAATGTCACGAGACAACCTGGTGCTGGGTGAGTCTTCAGGCAGACAGGCACCAGATGAAAGACCCCGTAAAACTTATCTGTGTTAATACTTTGAATTCCTAAATCAGATTCATAGACATTTATAGCTATGATTAAAATTATACTGCAGCTCTCGTAGCTGTAACTTCTCACACTTTATACTTCAAACTGTGGGGAAACAGTGTGATAACTTTAGTGTTAGGACTTGTGGTTTTTAAATGATGAGCCCTAGAGCAAAAGGAGGAGCATGCAACTGTCCCATAGACCCTAATGTTAAATCTACTGAAGCATCACACATCACTTTAATCTCCGTATCTCCCAAATGTTTGACACCACAGACACTTTTTTATCACTGTGTTAAGCACAGTCTCTTCTCTCAGCGTTCCAACAGTCGGCCGAGCGCCAAGTGTCAGGCTAGACAGACTATTTTGAAACGATAACATGACCCTTTGTTGAACATGTTGACATATGTAAAATAGTGTACAAATATGACATTAGTTTCTACATTGGTCATCTAAAGTCAGTCTCGTGTAAAAAGCCTAAATGTGCGTGAGGAGCATGATGCATAGACTGAAATTGAAGCCAAACCTGCTTTTAACCTGCGTTCATTCGAATGGTCAGCAGTAAGGTTATGTCCTCATAAACCTCAATAAAAACAGGCAGTAGAGTTGCCCCACTCTACTGCCTGTTTGTATCAAGGTTTATGAGGACATAACCTTACTTCTTGACCCAATCCAACTTAAAACAGTCTCTTAGTTTTTCAGTTGATGAAAGTTAGTCTTCCTCTGATGTAAGGCTACTTAAGGCTGCAGAGTGTAGACTGTTCATCATATACAGGTTTATGGTGTTCATTCTAACTAAATGACAGAACCCTGAGAAAAGGCCTGTTATGACCTCTGTTGCATATATTTTATATTTTAGACTATCTGACTACCGAGTCGAGGTTAGAATAATAAACCACGTTCCGTGTTAAGCTTTTCTTCTTGGCCTTAGTCCCTCTTCATTCTTAAAGTTCCTTTTAAACTTTACCCCTCTATTGCCGTATTGTTGTTTGTCAGCTGCTCCCAATAAACAGCTTCCAAAGCCAACTGAGTCAGACGTCTACTCAACTCATCAACTGTACCACCTTTAATAAGCTACAGTTTCTAATCTCACTTTATTAGAAACATATTTACAGTAGCAACCGTCATGAAGTGAATGTTGTTCTTTTTCAGCTCTGATGTGCTCTGTTCACACTCTGTCCTCCTGGGATCTCTCTTTGTGTTTCAGGTCGCACTCTTGGATCAGGAGCCTTTGGCAGGGTGGTCGAGGCAACTGCGTATGGTCTGGCTCATTCCCAGTCCAGCACAAAGGTGGCAGTGAAAATGCTGAAGTGTAAGAAGCACACAATGCAAAAACATAGTAGTGTGCCATGTGTGTGTTTGGGTGGACCGTGCAGAGACCACAGTGGAGTCCTCCTGCATGGCCGTCAAACACTGTGACCAGGGTGGTGTGCTCCTCTGAGCTCGGAGAGCAACACCCTGCAGAGCTTTAGTGTGGCTGCCACCCTCTCAGCCAAAGGGTCATTCAGCAGTTTGGCAGCGTAGTGTGTCCTGGTGTGTCCTGGTCTCAGCATATTTAGTTCTCCTGTTCTCACAACCGCCTCACACTGCTCTTCTCTTATACATGGTTCTCTCTCTGTTCATCCAGCCACAGCCAGGAGGAGTGAGACCCAGGCCCTGATGTCCGAGCTGAAGATCATGAGTCACCTGGGACCTCACCTCAACATTGTGAACCTGCTCGGAGCTTGCACTAAAAATGGTGAGTGTCACAGTGAGCCACAGTAATAAACACAGGATAATTAGGTAATCGTGTGTGCTATACATTTAGCAACTTACAGTATATGCACATATCAGATAACTAATTAGATGGATACTTCAATGAACTACTTAACTCGACTTGTAGCCGGTTTTTTATTGTCCACAAAGAAGAAAAGGGTTTTTCATTTAAGATAAGAAAAACATAATCTTTCACTTGGACAGGATACGATTTTGTGTTCAGATGTAATCAAAGTTTAACATTAAATCGAAAATATCAATGTAAAAGCTCACGGTTGAAATGATCAAATCAGGAGACAACAGGAGACAACACGTCAGTTACAATTTGTGACTTCACAGGTTGTTGGGCACAATACAGATGTGAACATATGGTGGAATTGCTGCTAACAAACCATTGTCATAATGGGAACAACAATTAAATAAATAATTGATTTATCTTGACCATGTAATGAAAAACTATTCTAATTTAATTAACCCTTTATTGTAAAGACTAAAATAAGTATGTAAATAAACATTGTATATGATTTCTAATGAAAACTTGTGTTGTGTGACAAGCTAAATGTGGCCTGTCGAGGCGACTTGTTAGTGTTTTTTTGTGAAATTCCCAAACCATGAATTGCTCCTCCTCCACCAACCAGGGCCTCTGTACCTGGTGACGGAGTACTGTCGTTATGGCGACCTGGTGGACTACCTTCACAGGAACAAGCACACGTTCTTGCAGGACTACGCTGAAAAGAACCAAGATGACGGCTGCCTCATCTCGGGAGGAAGCACACCGCTTAGCCAGAGGAAAGGGTGAGAAGAACGAGTTGTACAAAAAAATCCCCATTCAGATACACACAAAGGGGCGTTCTGTAAGATTTATAGGGGGGGGGAGTTGGGGGTTGTTGGGGGATTCCTGAATAATATATCTGGGTTGTCTCACACTAAGAAATAAGCACAGTCAACCTTATTATATACAGTAAAGTTTTAATATGATGTGCGACCATGAATAAATGTGGATTTAGTTCACTAGTGCATTTTATCCGTATCCATCCAGCTATGTGTCTTTCGGAAGTGAGAGCGATGGGGGCTACATGGACATGAGCAAAGATGAGCCCTCGAACTACATGCCCATGCAGGAGCAGATAGATACCATCAAGTACGCAGACATCCAGCCTTCCCCATATGAGTCTCCCTACCAGCAAGACATCTACCAGGAACAAGGTTTGCTTTGAGCCACATGTGTCTCAGTTCATGTAACCCTCCCGAGTATTGATGATGATCTGATTACTGATTAAAACAATTGTAAAGAATTTAGGCCACTGATTACAGGAATAGTTCGATGATATGAAGCCAACAGTAACCATCTGTCTGCCACTCACAGCAAGAGGAACTTAAAAGAAAGAAAATTGGCTGTGTGTTGCACGTGAAAAGCTTTAGTTCTAAATCAGTAAAGTTGATAAAGTATTGACCAGATTTAAAATGCAAGCAGCAGTGAATGTCGGCGAAACCGGCAGGACGCTGGTTGACACAGCTGCGTGGCATGTAGAAAACTTTAGGCTGAAATCTGGGTCAAATTGGAAAACAAATTGACAATGAATAAAGAGTTAATAAGTAAACTTAAAAAAGTGAAATTCATGAAGTGTTTTAGCCTCATGTATGAGTGAATACAGTTGTTCTTTTAATCAGATTACGTACAAACACACATATTAAGAGCAACAGCTCCATTTGAGCCCGTTAAGGTCTCACTCAGTCCATGAGATTCTAATCTCTCTCTCTTCCTGTTGTGTTTGTTGTCTCTTCTTGTTATCGAGTTCAGATGACAGCGGATTGGACCTGGCCATCAGTGACTCTTCCATCCTCACCTTCGACGATCTTTTGAGCTTCAGCTACCAAGTGGCGAAGGGGATGGAGTTCCTCGCCTCCAAGAATGTAAGTTATTGAAATTCAAGTTTCATAGAATTTAGCCAGTGACTAATCATCAACAAGGCAGTTTGAGAAGTAATTTACTGTTGTTCTGAAATTTGGAAGCGAGGATTGTTAGCACGCTATATGTGTGTACAAAAAAGTGTAAAAACAACAATGTCATTATTTGTTTTATTCCACCACAGTGTGTCCATCGTGACCTCGCCGCCAGGAACGTCTTGATCTGTGAGGGCAAACTGGTGAAGATCTGTGACTTCGGCCTGGCCAGAGACATCATGCATGACTCCAACTACATCTCTAAAGGCAGCGTAAGTACCAAAGTAACTGCGTGTACACACACATGCACATTTGTTCCACTAACCCCATGCGGTCACTCATTGACATGATCAATTACTAACCTTAACTATTACAAATGAAAGTTAATACTCGGCCTGCCTCTATGTAGTAAATCTAAGGCACTTTGCTACACAGAACACTGACGGTATAAAGACACATACATACACACACCAAGTGGAGCATCCCCAATGACCTCAAACATCTGTGAACTGGACTGTCTATAGTTTCAAAATAGATTTCAATCTGTCATGGAATGTTTTTTTGTTTTGTCTTCGTTGTCCATTCAGACCTTCCTGCCCCTGAAGTGGATGGCACCTGAAAGTATTTTCCACAATTTGTACACAACCCTGAGCGATGTGTGGTCGTATGGCATACTTCTTTGGGAGATCTTCACACTGGGTTAGTTCAAACACACACGCACACACAAACCTTCTCTCCCTCTCTCACACATGTTTTACATCTACATAGTGAGGACTCTCATTGGCATATTGCCTTCCCTAGCCCCTTACTCTAACCCTAGCCAATCCATACTAAATGCCTAGCCCTAACCCTAAAAACAGGTCTTAACCCTGAAACAGTCCATTAAAGAAAGTGAGGACCTCTCAAAATGTCCTCACTCCGTAGGTTGTAGGCTCCCCACAAAGATAGCTGTACAAGAACACACACCCACACACACACACTGACAAACAGGTTCAGTTGGTTGTAATATGATCCCTCTCCACTAGATGTCAGTAAACCCTTCAAACTCTCACAGTATATGGGTCACACATAAGTGTCTAAAATGAGAGCAGCACAAGTCGACAGCCAATTTGACACCAGGTTGTTGGTATGTGCTTCAGCTTGAAGACTCATAAGTGGTCTGAATCTTATTAGGCACAGTCAAGCTCATGAACTCATTTTCTTCCCACGATATTTTTGAAACTAGCATCAAAACAAAGGGGGCAGTTTATAGTATATGCAGTGTGAGCCCGAGTGAAGGGAAAACAAACTGACAATCCAGCTTCTGTGAGTGATAACCAAAAGTTCTCTGTGCTTTGCTGCTTCACTCTGACCTTCAGTGGACTGTTCAGATCCATTCCTCATTTGGATCGGGGGGTCAGAACAACTCTCACATCTGTTGTGTACTCTCAGTACACAACAGATGTGATTCAGATAATAAATCTGTGTTTTTTGCTCTTGGGGACAAAGTGATATTTACTAATAACAGAAGTTTCTCTTACATGCAGGACTCTTACATATTATTGGTTTCATCATCACAGTTCTCTCAGATTTCCATTTAGAATTCAAGCCAGTGCACAACATGAGATTTCTAGTGGCTGAATTATTTGAACTGCTGTCTGCAGGAGGAACCCCCTACCCTGATCTGCCCATGAATGAGTTATTCTACAGCGCTCTGAAGAGGGGTTACCGAATGACCAAACCCGCCCACGCCTCTGATGAAGTGTGAGTCTCTCTGTCGTTTATTGTTGCATCTCCATCAAATCTTCTGACCGTATATACAAATAAGAAATACAAATTTTTTTATTCTGTTTGTTTTGCAGCTATGATATCATGAGGAAGTGCTGGGATGAGAAGTTTGAGACGAGGCCTGACTTCTCCTTTCTGGTGCACAGTATGGGGAATATGCTAGCAGACGGCTATAAAAAGGTACTTTATTTATACATAGTGTCCTTACAGGCCTTCTGAGCTGCCTTATTGATGCTGAACTGTGAATTTGGATTTGGAATATTTCAGATATTTAAAAGTAACTTTATACTTTGGGCCATTTTCTTTATTTAGTATTTTATTCACCTCCTCACTGTCAGCCTGTCTGGCCCCTATAGGCGGGAAAATCAGTTTTGACTTTTAAATATTTAAAACAAATTTACAATCTGATACTTATCGTTTCACTTCAGAAAAGGATGCGAATGCTTTGACTTTGTTGTGTGAAATAGCTCATATTATTTTGTATGTGTATGTTCTGAAGCTGTGGTAAAGGAAACACAGATACATACCGTAGAGTTAAATACAAAGTACGACGCTGGTGAACTGAATCTACTGATCTTATGTTTGATATTCCAAGTACATATACCTGTGAGATAAAACAAACCCCAGTGTTACCACTCAAATGATCGAACCACTGTCTCCTGTCACAACAGAGATACAACCAAGTCAACGACAACTTCCTGAAGAGCGACCACCCGGCTGTCGCCCGCACCAAGCCCCGGCTCTCCTCACCCTTTCCCATCGCCAATCCATCATTTGGCTCCCCCGCTTCCCCCGCCACCCTCTCCTTCCCCCCGGACCCCTACAACCAGTACCCAGGAAACTTTAGACAGGAGGCCGACGCGCAGGACGTCATAACCTCATACAACGAGTACATCATTCCAATCCCAGACCCCAAGCCGGAGGAAGCTTTCAATGACGTGCCATCAGAGAGCCCTGCCAGGTACCCAGCCGCTGAGAACAGGACGCAGATGTGCACCAAATGCTGCGGCTGCAAGAGAGAGGAAGATGTATTTACTTAACAAGAGCATTTATTTTCCAACCACACACCCACTCATCCAGATGTTGAGCTGGGACAATAGCTGCACTATGAAGGCACACAGGGAGAAGAGTTTTCTATTCCACACATTTAAATACATAGTCAAGCAAAGTTGGCTCTCAAGATCAAATGAATGTCTGACCATACAAAGTCTGGGCATATTCACATGTAAAATAATTTATGATTTCATAATTAATTATTAACTTTCCTCACTGATAACTGGATCACACATTCTTTTTCTAACGCTGTGTGTGGGAGCCGTGGACTTTGGCCTCCACCAGAGGAAAAACTGAAAAACTGCTGAACCAGGATAAAGAATACATTTTAAATCAAAACCGGAAACCTGAGCCAATCAATAAAAAGATTATTCCATGAACATCCTTCCAATTTTCTTTAAAAACTGTGAAGATGTGCCCAGAACTGAAATAGGTCATCATTTAATCGATAAGTAGATGAACAGAAAATGATTTTAAATTTGTCACAATTTAATGGACCAAACCTTGTTTAGATAATCAACAATTTAATAAGAAAATCACTGTTAAAACATTGCATTAGTTTCAGCTGAGTTATGACCTTTCAAAGTCAAAACATTTTCATTTGAGTTGTATAATTTCAATTAACCCAAGTGAAGAAGTCAAGTCGGATTTATTTCAAAAATGCGTATAAAGAGCAAGAGTTGAAAGTGCTATACAAACATGGAGAAGAAAAACAAAACAAATATGGATAAAAATAAATAAAAACAGTGCGAGAAAGATGCAGTTAAAGACTCACAACATAAAAGTTAATGTAATAAAGAAGACGGACATTTACAGAATCCTAACACAAATCCGACTAAGTTCAAATCAAGATTAAAACAAATATTTCTTTATACAGCCATGTCAAAAATGAAAAACTTAAGACAAACAATAAGAAACAATTTAAAGCAATTTGAACATCACACAGCAAGAGAGCACAGATACAGAAATATACAAATGTATTACAGTTGTCAAAAGTGTGTGTTTTTAGATGTGGGTATTAAAATTGTGTTTAAAATGATCGACATCGACTTAATCTCTACAAACAAACAAAAACTGATCATTTTGTGCAAGCGTACAGCGAACATTCTTCCACATAAGAGATAACATTGAAAATAATTTTTGAAAATACTGATGCATGCAGCATTCCAAGCAAAACATGCCGCATTTCTTTAAATGTGATTAAAACAGATCTGTAGAATCACTTCATAACAACAAGCAGAGAGCAGAGAGAAAGCAGGGACAATAGATCTAATGCAATGTAATAAATGTAATAAAGTAATGAACAAACAGCGTCAGTTCCCTGTGAAATAAAGAAGTAAGACATATGACTGAAGCTGTTTGTGCTGAAGAGAAGATGAGGAAAATTGGTAGAGACAATCATAGAGACTGACCCTGATGACTGAGTACACAGTACACAGAGTAAAGTTGTGTTTTGTTCTTTCCGCTCTCAGCTCTGAGGCTCTGGAGGAGGAGAGCGACTCCGTGTCTCAGGACACGGCGGACACCCTGCCAGAGGAGGACAGGCTGGAGGAGACCAGCGAGAGAGACGCTCTGCTGGGCTCATCCGGGACGCCTGAGGTAGAGGACAGCTTCCTGTAGCCACACCAGCCTGAACCCTGAGAGAACGCAGCCCTTTTATGGGGATTTCTTTCTGTTTTCTTTTTAACATGCCTGAAAAAGGGAACGCGACTAAACTAGAATGTAGCAAAATGGAGACCGAGAAGGCAACCTCTGTATTTCCACTAAGCACTCTAAAGGTTTTGTCCTTCTTTGAGTTTTTGTTTCACACCTAATACCTCTGGGATTACAAACGGTTACAGATAGCGAGCGTGATGTTATCAACCAGTCATTTATTGAGAGTTGAATGCGGTACACTCCTCACACTCCTATAGAATCAGTTTACAGTGAGTGCAGAGGTGTTCACTGTATCCTCCAGTTTAGATTTATGAGGCCTTATGAGACATGTGCTTTATTCCTTATACACATTTAGCCTTATGCCCTTCGTTGGATTTTCACATTAAATCCCTCCCACCTTCTCAACCGGTGTAGATTTTAATGAACAGTTTTATCAGTTGTAATAATACAAAAATGATTAACTCAAAAATAGACAATGTACACACGTTCAAAACTAAGTAATAAAAGTTCGATATGAATGAGAATCCTCAACATTAATTCAACTTTTAGTAAACCACCACCATTAGACATGGAATTTGGATAATTAAATCAAAACTTATTTTTTCCTCCACAGCTGTTGTTTAGTATTTTTGTAAAATCTTATTCCCGGTATATGAAATGCAGACAGAATCTACATGCACTGTTTTACTATCAGATTAGCTTTTTTTTGTTTGATATGCCTTAGAGCCAGCATTTTCCCATTTTCTCTTTTTTTTCAGAGATTTTTGAGATGATATCAAATGTATATGTCTTTCGTGAAGTTTGAATAGCGCCCTTTGTTTTTGAATACTTGTTTCTGTGTAGGCTTTAATTCATAGTCCTGTGCCAGATTTGCACTTTATTTAGAAGAGACGCTTCGTTATAAAGAAATATAAATTTACTCAATGTTACAAAAGAAAAATCTGAGAATTTATTGAGGGAGATTGAGATTTGCTTTTCAATGTGTGGCTGTGAGGGATAGATAATGACTCCCGGTGTCTTGGAGGACAGGCGGTTGTCAAGTGAAAATAATAAACCCAGCGTATCACTGCCTTAGCACAAGAGGGCACACATGGACGCCTTTGTACAGACTGAGATATTTGTTTCTGCAGCTGAAGCTGCGCGCTGATATGAAGGGCTATACTGTACTCAAGGAACCTAGATAGCCATATGTGCACATGTAGAAATTATGCTTCTGTTGCATTGTTTAACATTCACTTACACGATGTCCACTTCCATTACATAATCCACCATTTAAAACGACACTAGTTTTATTTCCTGTAGCATTTGTTCCACATTATTAAATGCACAAAACATCACAGTATCACAAGCTACGGTACCAAAGCTCTTGTTAACGTTTACAAATGTATTTTTATATATATGTGTCATTTTATATGTTGTAAATTTGAAAATAAATGTGTATTATCATAGTTTTGCTGGTGGAAGTGTGAGGTTTTTTTTTAACTCGTTTAACTACAGAAAAATACTAAATCACTAAAAGTCTGAATTCTGGTAAATATAATAATCCCTGCTTCTCTTAATGATACAAAGCTTCAGTCAAAAGCCCTCCACAGCTCCTGGTTTATGGCTGACTCTTTTTGAAGAACCCTCCTATAACTTACTGATAAGATGCTTCTTTCATGATGTGAAGTGCAACTCAGAACAGATCCCCTCTATCCACAATGACTTGTTCTCACTCCACACTCTCAGATCCCTCTGCGCCGCTCTCCTATTCCTGGGTCAGATTTCTGAGAGCCCTTTGACTGTCCTCCCCTCTGGAAAAAAACCCCCCACATTATTTCCGCCCAGAAAAGCCTGGCAGCCATGGTTCCACAGTGATGGAGGTGATTAGTCTCATCTCCATGGGTTTCTCAGGAGAATTGTGCCTTTCTGTGGCAAATTGGCACTAGCTCATTAATTAGTTGAGCGTGATATGTTGATCCGCCTCCGCCCACACACACACAGAGAAGGATCCCTCCACCCTCAACCCTCCACCACTTGCCGTCTGAAAGATTGCATGTTTGCTGTGTGACTCCTGCGGAGGAGACACTGTCAACAAGCAAGAGGGGACAAGAGGAACAAGAAGAAGAAGAAGAAGAAGAGGAGCAGAGGAGAAGAGACGAGGGGGGAGAAGGGATTATTATGCTCCTCTGCTGAGCTGCTACTCATCAGCAGGTGGGTACATTTGAAATAAATGAGTGATGCTGTACTGTAAAGTAAACCAGTGCCATATTCCATACACTGGTCTGCTTTGTTATTCTATTGTTCACCAATGAGAATAACCATCACAGTGGATTGCGGCTCAGCATAGGTTCATTTCTTTACAAGGCGCTGCTGCTCCGACCAGTCAGAAAAGAGGAAGTTAATTAGGGGGATGACCGCTTGTGTGTTGGTGTTCTCATTTCTGCTTCTCCAACGCCACAGATCATCACAAGAAGAACTTTTTTTTTACCACAAACATCAACCTCCAGGCTGCAGGTTTGGAGCTGATCCAGGATGCAGCCCTACCTCGCCCTCCTGCTGGGGATCGTGGCCTCAGCTGCATCAGGTAAGGCCCAGAGAACACTGACTTTTAATCCTTTTGTGACTTTCATTGTTCTATTTTGTTTTTAATTGAAAACTACTGTAATGATAAACCATGTAATTCAAATAAAATGAAATGAAATGAAACAAAAAGAGAGGCAGAAACTTAAAGAAAGGGCACGGCATGAAAAGTGAGTTTTTAACACGATGGTTTAAAAGCTGTAAAGTATCACGTGTTGTCAACGATGGAACGAGCTTTGCTAAGTGGTAAAACCAACTTGAAATTAAATCCAGTTGCAGTAAGATGTTTTTATGTCCATGACTTGTTTATCTGTGCCAATACAGACCAGTGATTTATGTCTAGCTCCATAAATGTCCCGTTAAACATTCTTTGTGAATAAAGCTCTCATGAGTTTATCATACATTTCATGGCATAAACTCGTGGTCAGTGCAGAGGAGCAGGGAAACAGTGTGCGCTTCTCCATCTCACATCTGACACGCTGTTGTGTCTAATGAGCAGAACAAGTGCAGCATCATGAGTTGTTTCAGGGTCATTGTTGAGCTCTACTTTGTTTGTCACTCTCTTTGTCCCGCTCATGTACACCACACACGTATATGCTCGTCTCGGCCGTTGGGCTTCAAATTGCAATTTCATGTATTTGCATTCAAGGACATAGAGGCAACTGTTGTTGGGTTTAATTATTGCTGAACGAATCCACCATGGCTCCACTGCTTTGCTTTCTGGTGTGTTACTGTGTGAGGTGTAATCGGGGTCATTTTGAGGTTGGATGAATAGTTCATTTAGTCGAGGGACTTTGGGTGAAAGGTGACTGTTTACTCGAGCAGGAGTTAGGAAAGCCCAGACGAAAAAAACTGAATAAAATGCTGATTTCTGGTTTCAGACTACATTTCGTTCTTTGTCTCTCGACTTGATCTTGTGTGCTGTGGTGAATAAAAAAAAAAAAATGCTGAACATTGAATCTCAGTTCTGCTTCAAGCTCCGAAAAGAAACTGAACGAGTAAATGGAAACTTTTATAACCCTTATCAAATGGTCGTTTCAATACTAAATGATGAAAAAGTGCAAGGTATCAATAGCGTTTCAATCCCTACAATGCTGAGTTTCCACGATATTCCAAATCCTCAACAAAGTCATCAGCGAGCACTTTGTTCTTCACCCCTAAGACTAACTGTGTTATTCCCTGAGAGATATAATCATTGATTCACTTTAATATTCTCTAAATAGGTGATAAATGTTAGGGCCTAAGTTCAAATGTCACAAAAATATATATTTTCATTTTCCAGCTTTCCAGTTTTTATAGCACTGATGTTGAGAGCCACATGGTGAAAAGCAGAAGTGAGACGGAGGGAGGGATGTTATTCTGGTCCAAGTCTTCAGTCTGCTTTCAGAATATGTCCACTTCAAAACTAAATAATTCCTGGAGCAGACGAGACGTCTCTGAGATCTCAGTTATTTAAAAATGACCAAAATCTGAAATCACTATGGAGCAACAACACGATGGAGCAAAAATACTGTCAAGGGAACTTATGCTGCTGAGTCTGTTCTGAGTCATTTGTTGTCCTACTTTTCCTTCTGTGGTTAATTCCACCTTAAAAGTCAACTAATGCATTAATTGATTCATATTTGCCCTCCTCCTCCTCCTCAGCAGTATGGAGGCGTCCAGTGATAAAGTTCAACTCCAAGGTGGTGGGGAGTTCCGAGGTGGTGGTGACACCCGGGAACCCTCTGGATCTGAGGTGTGAGGGCGACGGGTACGTCAACTGGCAGACCAGGCTCACCAAACACAAACGCTTTGTGTCGAAGGGCAATGGGAACGTCCGCACCTTGAAGGTGGAGCGTCCCTCTGGAGAATTCACCGGAACGTACAAGTGCTATTACACGGCCGGGTCCCTGCACGGTGGCCTGACCTCCTCAGTGCATGTGTACGTACAAGGTGAGCTCAGATGAATGAAAGTCTCACTGTCCCATGCTTTCTCTTGTTGTTTGGATCATTGTCCCCTCCGCTTACACCTTTCTGTGTTTAGATTTCCTTTGTGCAAATGTCACATTATTAATTCGTTTTTCAATCTAATGAATTCTCACCATTTCTCTCCCACAGATGCAATCCGTCTGTTCTGGACCAGCAGCACATCCCTGCGGGTGGTGAAGAAAGAGGGTGAGGACTACCTGCTGCCCTGCCTGCTCACCAACCCGGCCGCCACACACCTGGGCCTCCGCATGGACAACGGCACCAGCGTGCCGCCAGGCATGAACTTCACCGTCGACCGGCACCGTGGTATTCTCATCCACAACCTGCACCCCAGCTTCAACGCTGACTATGTCTGCACAGCCAGGGTCAACGGAGTGGAGAGGACGTCCAAGGCCTTTTCCATCAACGTCATTCAAAGTGAGACCTCTCTGCCTGTCAGGAGTGTTGTGGTTATCGGAAGGGTATGAGGGTTTTCAATTTGACCCACATTTATTGTTCCAGAGCTTCGTTTCCCTCCTTACGTCTTCTTGGAGACGGATGAGTACGTGCGCATCGCCGGGGAGGAACTGAAGATTCGCTGCACCACACACAACCCCAACTTCAACTACAACGTCACCTGGAAATCCACAACTAAGTCGGTCAGTAGCAAGAACTTTCTGACCTGTCTTGAATCTGGTAGTTATCATTGATTTTAACTTTTTTATTTCTTTTTGTCTTCAGAAACCAACCATTGAGGAGCGGGTTCGCTCCAGTGGAGAAAATCGCCTGGACATACAGAGCATACTGACCATCTCCACCGTGGACCTCGCAGACACGGGGAACATTTCCTGCATTGGTACCAATGAAGCAGGGGTGAACAGCTCAACCACGTACCTGCTGGTTGTGGGTAAGACTCAGAAACAGGCACACTTGCAGTGACTGATACTGAAACGTTTGGAGCACGTGTCCAGCACTGATGAATGACAACAAGCTGACAGTATGTACCTTGATTCTCCTGAACAGACAAACCCTACATCAGGCTGCTGCCCCAGCTGTCCCCTAAACTGTCCCGCCAGGGTCTCTTGGTGGAGGTGAACGAGGGAGAAGACCTGGAGCTCACCGTTCTCATCGAAGCGTATCCTCACATCGTGGAGCACAGGTGGCACACGCCAACGTCTCCCAACACGTCCACACATGAGCAGAGGTTCATCCAATATAACAACAGGTACGACACCGCGGCCAGAGCTGGTGCAGTGCAAACCAATGTGTGTGAAAGCTGCTGTGTTACAGGCTTACACAGCGTAAATTTAAGAAAACAATCCGGTGTACTACAGGAAGGAGAAGCTACTCTGAAAAAGTGCTGTCGCTGCATTTTGGGTGAATTTGACAGGGAACGCCAAGGTCACTGTATTTCCTCAGGTCATGAAACCGTTTGCAGAGGGAAGAGTTGTGTTCTCCTTTTAGAATGTTGACGTACCCTGAGACGATACATGGGAAATGTCTGAATTCAAACCGCAGAATGTGTCACTGCGGATTCTGCAGACATTCCTCTTTTTCTCAGCTGGTCTTTTTTTCTTCTTCTTCTAGATACCATGCAACTCTGCAGCTGAAGAGAATGAACGCACAGGAGCAGGGCCAGTACACCTTTTATGCCAGGAGCAACTTGGCCAATGCATCCGTCACGTTCCAAGTCCAAATGTATCGTAAGTGATGGCCGAAGTCAAAACAAATGTTTTTACTGTTTGTTGAAAGGACGTTAAAAAATGTCTTAATCTGATGAAGGGATTCGCCCAATTTAGCAAAACTCAACATAAAATTTTCCCTCATTTGTCTTCGCTGGCAGAGAGACCTGTTGCTGTGGTGAGATGGGAAAATGTAACCACACTCACTTGCACTTCATATGGATACCCCGCGCCAAGAATCATCTGGTACCAGTGCTTTGGGATACGGCCTACGTAAGTATCCCTGCGCTATGAACGACAGTAAGTTTGGTGAGTTGCATGTATCCTCTCTCTGACTGAATCGGTGTTTCAACGGGGCAGGTGCAATGAGAACACCTCGGGGCTGCAGTTGGCGATCCCTCTCCAGGCTCCCACCGTGGAGCTTCAGAGGGAGGAGTACGGCGCCGTGGAGGTGGAGAGCGTCCTCACCGTGGGGCCGTCCACTCAGAGGATGACGGTGGAGTGCGTGGCCTTCAACCTCGTCGGCGTCAGCAGCGACACTTTCGCCATGGAGGTCTCCGGTGGGTGTTTGGAAGATGTGAAGCCCGTCTTTGTGCTGTGTTAATCATGCTGTCACATGGACCAGAGTCAAATGCAAATCTAATTTCTCCATTGAGAAATTGTTTTTCTAATGGTCAGCTGCTCCCTTCCTTTGTAGCCGGACGCCTAATTAAACTGTATGAATCCATTCTAATCTAATCTGATCTATTTTTGAAAAATCATCCTTGCAAATAGCATAAAAATTCCAGAAAGGCGATTAAGATAAATCAGCTTGCATGAAACAGGGTCAGCACATACAAGTTCAACTGTGTATGAATGTTGTTCTTTCTTGGAATGGACAGATAAGCTCTTCACTTCCACTCTGACTGGAGCCGCCGGAATCCTGGCCATCCTCCTGCTGCTGCTGGTTTTCCTCTTTTACAAATACAAACAAGTAAGATACACATTTATGTTCTATTTGATATATTTATACAAAGTAGTGGAATATGTAGATATTCAAATTTTCCAGAGAGACGTGCTTTTTGTTTTGAGAACACTCTTGACCGTATCTTCACTTTTCTTTTTTTTCAGAAACCCAGGTACGAGATCCGCTGGAAGATCATCGAGGCCAGAGATGGAAACAACTACACCTTCATTGACCCCGCCCAGCTGCCGTACAACGAGAAGTGGGAGTTCCCACGAGACAAGCTGAAGCTAGGTTTGCACCATTTCTCTTAAACTGACTCAATCGATCTTGAATGTTAAAAATAAAAAATAAAAAATCCTGAATCTGCCCCCTGTTAACAAACAGACAAACTCTAATGGAGACATATCGTCCTTGGCAGTGTTCTTGTTGAATTATTAATATTAAACTATTAGGTACATATTATATTAGCTTTAATGGAATAATAATAATAATGATAACATATTATGATGAATATGTGACTTCACATGACTGACGGTCTCATATTTCATGTGTGACCAGGAAAGATCCTGGGCGCTGGAGCTTTCGGGAAGGTCGTCGAGGCCACAGCTTACGGTCTGGGAAAGGAAGACAACGTTTTGCGTGTGGCTGTGAAAATGCTGAAAGGTGAGCCGGTGTTTCGGAACCACGATCGAACAGAGACTCATTTGTTTACAGAAGTTAGAGGTGACTGGAAAATCCGAGGATGTTCTGGTCAACGTGAGGAAATGTCTGTTTTGGGCCTTTGAAAATCCGCCCTAGCAACATCCTAAAACATTTGTTGTGCGTGATCAGATGCAATAATATGACTCTACGATGACAATCTGTATCATGCTTATGCAGCCAGTGCCCATTCCGATGAGAGAGAGGCCCTGATGTCTGAGCTGAAGATCCTGAGTCACCTGGGACACCACAAGAACATCGTCAATCTGCTGGGAGCCTGCACCTATGGGGGTCAGACACCTTTCTGAAAGATTCCTCAGAAGTAATTGAAACATCCAGCACAGCAAAGATAATTTGTTGGAAGTGTCACAACGTGGTGTGTTTCCTCTTCAGGACCAGTGCTTGTGATCACGGAGTACTGCAGCCTCGGCGACCTCCTGAACTTCCTTCGCCAGAAGGCCCAGACGTTTGAGAATTTTGTCATGAACACGCCCGACATCATGGAGAGCTCTAGCGACTACAAGAACATCTGCAATCAGAAGCATTTCATCAGGAGGTACATCCCTAAAAACATCTGCATTACAAAAAAGGGACGCTGGGTCAAAATGTGTTCCTGATGACGTTTCTTTCCTCCCACAGTGACAGCGGGATCTCCAGCGAGGTATCGAGCAGCTACATGGAGATGAGGCCCAGCCAGCCGCAAAGTATGGAGCCAACTCAGGGTAATAATGAAAATAAAGTCACTCAGCAGAGTGCTGTTCAAAATCCTTGGTATGTTTGCTTCCTGTTTCTAGGGAGTTACTAATATTATACTTGTGTGACTCATGCTTGAAGACACTGTGTGTGAGGAGACGGGCGACTGGCCCATGGACATCGACGACTTGCTGAGGTTTTCTTTTCAAGTGGCTCAGGGCCTCGACTTTCTAGCTGCCAAAAATGTGAGTTACTTTATCGTAGTAGTTTGACAATTAACTTGATCATAAATCTTAATGCTACACGTCTCCCTCCACTGATCCCATTGTGTGTGTCTGTGTGCGTGTATGCGTGCTTGCAGTGTATTCACAGAGACGTGGCTGCCAGAAACGTCCTGTTGACCAACCTCAGAGAGGCCAAGATCTGTGACTTCGGCCTGGCTCGGGACATCATGAATGACTCCAACTACGTGGTGAAGGGCAACGTAAGCATTTGACTTCATTAGAACCAACGTTTGCTGACAACACACGAGGTGAGCCTGGTAAAGAAAAGCAACACTTCCTGTCTGCAGGCGCGTCTGCCAGTGAAGTGGATGGCTCCGGAGAGCATTTTCGACTGTGTGTACACGGTGCAGAGCGATGTGTGGTCCTATGGAATCCTCCTGTGGGAAATCTTCTCTCTAGGTCAGAACACAAACACATGCTCCCCAATATACATACACACATTCACTTTGCTAAATTAACAGCGTGTGTCTCGTCTTTTAGGCAAGAGCCCGTACCCCAGCATGGCAGTGGACTCCAGGTTCTACAAGATGGTGAAGCGCGGCTACCAGATGTGCCAACCTGACTTTGCCCCACCTGAAATGTAAGTTCTATGCTAAAGCAATAGTAAGCCAGTCAACGTTAATGTCTTCTCTTATAAAGGTTTTCCTCACATCATATCAGGAGAGTTGTTTTCAGATTGAGAAGAAACATTAAGTTGGAATAACTGCAACAAAGACTGATTCATAAAAATAAATGATTCATCCTAAGATGACACCACAGTTCAAACAGCATGATTCCCAAACGTTCATGATAACGGAACAAAGACCCTCTTCTCTTTTCGTCTGCTGCCCCCCAATCCAACATCTCAAATAAATGACAAATGAGGTGAACTCATGAAGTGCCTCCATTATACCTGATGCAAACACCAAAACTCCTCTGTACCAAGCCTCGGACTCCAAACTTATCAAGTGGCCGAGACGAGAAATATAAAGGGAGAGTTCTTTCCCAGTATCAGGAGGCCCTAACATCTGTGTGCGCTGATTTGGCATGTCTGTCACACCACCCGGAATAACTGGTGCTGTGGAAACCGAGGGGACTGAATCTGAGTCAGGGCCTAATCATCTGTTGTTCTCCTGTGAGTCAGGCCTCAGTTCTGCCTGTTAGCCACATGATCTCCAAGCTAGGGAGCCATGTAACTGCTATTTCACGGCAGCAAAATGAGACTGGAGGGTCAGGGGCTCTTATGAAGGAGGCTCTATTATCAAACTGCGTCACCGCCTCCATGAGCACCCCCCCCCCCCCCTTATTTATTTATCGGATTCGGCTTCATGCTGTTGCTCAATTTCTCCGCAAAAGCTGAGCAGTTTTCCGTGGAAATCGAGTGCATCGAGGCCCCGGCCATGAAAACATGTGTAGTGCAACATCACAGTGTTTTGTGCGGTGGATTTGTTCGGCAGGAATCGGCCTCTTATTGTACGTTCTGCTTGTGTTTCAGCTACGGGATCATGAAGATGTGCTGGCACCTGGAGCCCACGGAGCGCCCCACGTTCAGCAAGATCAGCCAGATGATAGAGAGGCTACTTGGGGACCAGCCCGAGCAGGAGCAGGTGAGTTAGTGGTAGTTTGGTTTGGCTTCATCAAAAAGCTTCCAAAAGGAACAGAGCAGGTGATGCTGCAGCCAAGATGTCCCCAGGAAACCCAGCGTTTCAAAAGCTAATTCTCCCCCAAAAAGGCGACAGTTCTAGCCACGTTTCATTAATTGGATTTTTCGTGATTAAACGTGTTTGGGTATTGTTACCAGAGGAGGTAATCAGGGTTTAGCTGCTGGTGCAGTTTGAATGCAGGACTTCTTTCACTTGTAACACCATAATATTTAGATGAAGACGAAATTTGGCCTTTTCCATTTCGACTCTCACCGTCGCAATGACGCCTCTCCACAGCTAATCTACCAGAATGTTCAGCAGCAGGTCACAGAGGGTGAAGTGTGTGACGAGTCCAAGTGCTGTAACGGCCCCTGTGACCAGTCTTGTGACCACGAGGAAGAAGAGCAGCCTCTGATGAAGACCAACAACTACCAGTTCTGTTGAGCCCGGCTCCGGACCACCACCAAGAACTGACCCGAAATCAATCGCTCAATTGACGTCAAGCCTTCAGGAGAACGGGATAAGCTGCAGTCTGTGGCCCGAGCGCGACAGCTTGTTCCAGCCGCTGCACGGTCGCAGAGTGTCGCCTCCACAGCTATTTTCTGCTGCTTGTGCCCGAGCGCCAGACAGACCAGCAGCTGCAGTGAGCATGTGACTTGCTTCTTTGCAGACCATGACTAGAAACTGCCGCGTCTCACACCGACTGCAGACGGGAAAGCAGGAAACATGTCGACAAAAACACACAAACATCTCCAGCAGTGCCTCGCCCTAAACGCTACGCCCTCACGCACTCTTTATTATTCCCCTGAGATGTATTTTCTGCATAATCAAGAAGACAATTTGTCCTTTGTTCCGTGTTCTTAATTATACATTGTACACCATGTTTATCACTCTTTTTTTTTTTTTTTTTACTACTGCCCTCGAGAGTGCATGTGTTGTTCCAGCTCAGTCACTTTAGTCAGCAGCTTCACTTCCTTTTCATCGTTGTATGCTTTTCTCAGTGGAAGCAGCCAGAAAGTCGGGAACACTGGAGCCATTGAGCCACGTTTTCATGTGGTGCAGACGAACCCGATTTCATTCCCCAATCACCTTAATTGAACATCTGAACAGTGCAAGTGTTTCTCCCTCCCCTGGTTGAAGCGCGCCGAATCAGCCATGGAGAAGGCGAAGAAGGACCACGTTGTTTTCCCCCTTTATGCTTTGATCAGAGCTGCATTTCTTGTGACACACTTACAGTAGCTGTCAGTTGGTGGCAACATGTGATTGTTCCACTTCAGTCTAATTAATTAACCAGTGTTTAGTCTGATTTAGGAGCAGGGAATACAACTGAACTGAGCAGGGAAATCGGTGGATCCACGATGGATCAGACGAACTATGTTTCAGCTCTGAAAATGTGAACGTTGTTATTATTATCATTATTACTATTACGTGTGTGGCACAACTTAATCTTCTCATTTCCTGTAAAGCTAGAAGAGTGTTACGCTTCACTGATGTCTATATGTAGCGGTCAGCCTTCACTGCCATCAGCCTTCACTGCCATCTGTATGAACGTTTTAAGAATAGTATATAAGCTATGTGAGAGATACAGACGTTTCACTCGTGCTTGCACCTGAATGCAGCACGAGTGACACGCCTGATAATGTATATATCTCGTGATGTAAATCAAGTGTCCACTTTATTTTCGCCGAGACATTGTGGAGAAGATACTAGTGCGTCAATATTTCATATGCTGTATGTGTTGTGTGTTTTTTTTTTTGGAGCAAACATGACAATCAATGCAAAACCTGCCAATTAAAATCAGCGAAAAACTGCAGAGGTGTTGAATAAAGCTTTACTCTTGAAGTTTACTGGAACAGTGAGTGTCCTGTATGTCTAACGCTTATAGTAGTTTTCTTTGTGTCACACAAATGTCCTGATAGAAGCTAAGTGACCTTCTGTCCTCACTTCCTATTTTTATTGGATAATGTCCAATCTGCATTTGATCCGGGACATTTCCCACAGTATCTGTCTACATTGCACAACTCTGAAATCTTTAAGGGGAAGTGTTTGTCCCATCACACAGAGTCGAAACGCTTCTCCTCCTCCTCCCCCCTTTTCCGAGGTATATTGTCTTTAATGTGTCTTTTCACAGTTATTACTGATTCTGAGTGAGTCTTTGTTCCACTATTCTCCTTCCGACACACCCTCTGTCTAAGTAATTATTTCTTCTCATCACTGTCAAAACAGAGTTTTATAGTTATAGGAGTTAGACGGAAAGAGTAAATTCAAGCCATGGTTCATTCTTACGTTGAGTAAATATAAAGACTTATTAGCAGTGAATAAAGAAACAAACAACAATTGAGGTTTCCTCCATAGTGAGGCTTTATATTGCAAACAAACCAAGTATCAAAAAACTATGATTGTCACACACTCCTAAATATCAGTCCCCTAAACATGTCTGTTTTCATCAGATCAAAGAGATCAAAGAAAATGTTGAGAAACCCCTTTTCTCACAACGTTAAATAAAGTGAATACAAAATTCCAGATCCACTCTAAAGTTTTTTTCGAGTTCAACCTTGGGTCATGCCGCACCCCTCCACAAATTCCTGCTAATAACGCAAAAAAAAAACATAATCTCCTTGACGGAGGCAACGATTATCAATCAATATAATTGTCATCAATAGCAATATTACAAAAATCCATAATAAGGTGATACAATTCTTATGCATTGAGCAAACAAATGACTGATCTAGTTCAGGTTTTGAAAATGTTTTGCTGCTTATCAAGCGTTTGTCTGTCTCTGCTCATAAAGAACAGTTTAAACCAAAACCTTCACTCAGGAGCAGAAGTCAGTCTTTAAACTTAGAATTAATAATATGATTTATATTGTGATAAATATCCACCAGCCAGTCTGTTAATCCACAATCCTGATGACTTTGCAATTAGAAGCAGTTTGGTGCTTTGAATATTGTCCTTATAAAAGAAACTTAAGATCATGAAATATATGGTAATAATGGTAATTATTGATGCAACAGTTTCTATTTGATTCAACAGAAGCATTTTCCATAAAATGGAGAGAAGTGAAAGCGTCTCCGCCAATTTAGAAAACACTTTGTACGTGTCAGAGGTTTCTCTGCCTCAAGTTAACATCAGAGGCCGAGAGAAGCTTCCTGATCTCCTCTTTCCACAATCTGGAGCTTTTCCCACTCTGCGCCGCTCGAGACGACCATGACATGTGGGACTTTTGAAGCCTCTCATCACGCGACTGATGCAGGAATTATAGTGATTCTGGCGGCTAGCTTTGATGAAGATACGAGTAAGAAACCCACTCACTGCTGCTAGGCTTCTAGCCCACATGGGATTGTGTGTGTGCGTGCGTCCTGCCACCACCTCTGACCAGTTATAAAAGTGTATTTCCCTTTATATTATCAAATGCTCCTAGAAGCTTCATGTGCAACTAACAGTAAATCAGACAATGGTTTATATTAAATAAGATTGGACTCCATTCATTTTCTTTATTTGTAGCATCAGCAGCTTTCACTTACAGGATTTCACTGGTGCAGCCATTTATCCACACAAACGGTTGTGCGGTGGTTTCCTTGAAGCCAGACGTGTCTCTATTGAACACCTGAAGCTTCAGTAAATGATCCATTCGGTAGATAAATCATCAAAGCACTTGACGATGGCAGGTCCACTACACGTCCTCAGATTATTCTCCATGTGAAGATAACTGCATGTGTCCTTGAATGGATCTACAAAGACAAGATGAACCCAACTAAAGCAAAAGGCCACGAGGTCCATCGTCATATTATGGTATTAAATAAACAGATACACAGATAGTTAATCAAACCTTTAAAAAGCAAACATCGCTCACAAAGGCAACAAGTGGCAGGTGAGAGGTCAGAGTGTGAAGCACAAAGCAGAAATGTCTCTGGACTATAATATTAAATTAAATACAAGACACTGCTCCGGATTAAATATTTACATTTAGACTCAACTTTAAATTAAAATCCTGTTTAAATCTTCACAGTCACAGAAAAGCAGGACTTAAACTTAAATAACCGATACATACACTTTCACTTCATTTAACCCTGGGTACCATCCTGCAGATGAATCCAGAAACATGCGTCTCACTGTCCTTCGAGTGTCCCTCCATTTATAGAACTGCTAAGACTTTGAGGGTCGTGGGGGGGAGCTGACAATCCCAGCTGACATTAGGCGAGAGGTGGGGTACAGCCTGGACAGGTCGTCAGCGTATCGTCCAACACACACAGACAAACAACCACTCATTCCCACTGATCTGTGTGTGTTTGGACTGTGGGAGGAAGCAGGAGAAACCCCACAGAGTCACTGGGAGAACATGCCAACGCCACACAGAAAGACCTCAGCCGGGATTTGGACCAGGAACCTTCTTACTGTGAGCTGAGAGTATTTTTATGTTTATCTATTTCTTTTTTAGTACATTCACTCTCCACTATTAATCTTCACAGCAAACACCACTGATGCAGTTTATCATCAAGTGTTCAAACTGTCAACTCTTTCACATGCAGCCAACTTGACATTCAGTCCATCTCTCCCCCTGCTCTGTTGATACATCCTCAACATTTTTATTCAGGCACAACAACCTCATGTATCTCTGTCCCTTCCTCTTGTGTCTGCGCTTCAGTTCCAGATCTTTCTTCTTCTTCTTCTTCGTGTTCTTTCTCCGTATTGATCTGTGCCACTCCCAGTCGGTAGAGTGCATCCCTGATCACCACCTCTCCCGGCTGACAGGCCTTCACCACCTGGTTGATCTGCTGGCTCACGATGTCCCTGCTGGTGAGGAAATCTACCAGACGGTTGTACAGGTAGTAATAGGCTGTGTTGCTGAACACCACCGGTGGCCACCGCGCACAGCTTGACGAGGAGCAGTTCTCGGATTTCTCTGTCGAGTCTTTGTCCAATTTCTCTGTGTGTTCCTTCTCTTCCGCCTCTTCATCCTCCTCCTCCTCCTCCTCTTTCTCCAGCTCAGCCACCAGGCTGACATACGGCTCCAGGTCTCTGCAGAGGGACATGGAGTGGTGCTCTGGAGAAGGAGGCTCTGTGGGCTGCTCTGTGGGCTGCTCTGTGGGCTGCTCTGTGGGCTGCTCTGTAGGCTGCTCTGTGGGC
This sequence comes from Pleuronectes platessa, assembly GCF_947347685.1. Taxonomy (NCBI): domain Eukaryota; kingdom Metazoa; phylum Chordata; class Actinopteri; order Pleuronectiformes; family Pleuronectidae; genus Pleuronectes; species Pleuronectes platessa. The sequence goes on from NC_070633.1 coordinate 19,006,809, forward strand.
TGCTCTGCTGCAGGAGGGTGGACCAGCCAGCAAGAAGAAGATTTGGTGATGGGGTGGACCTGCTGGTTCTCCGCGACCAAGGACAGGTCAGCACTATAGGGCTGATCCTGCAGCTCAGCACATGACACAAACTGAGAAAGAAGATGGAGATCAACACTAATGTCCTTCAACATTCAAAATAGATGGATGCAATTAAAGCAAAGTCTTTGATCTAAATGTAGCAAACATACGGAAATTAGATTTTTTCAACACATGGACTAAATAATGTTTTACAATAATCATTTTAACACAAGATGAAGACTAGAGTTAACACCCTGGGGTTGTATGACTCCGCCAACCACTGCAGTTTCAGTCTAAAATCTTTTTTTCACACTCATGTGACCTTGACCATTGAAATCTAAACAGTTAATCTTTGAATCCACAGAACAACTGGTCAAAATTTGAAGAAATTCCCAGAATGTGATATTCAAGAGGCCAAGAACATGTTTACTGAGCCCACCGTGACCTTGACCTTTTACTACCCAAATCGAATCACTTAATTCTTGAGTCATATCATATCAGGTCATCCTCATTTATAGATAAGTGTGAATACAGTGAGGTCACTCACCTCTGGCTTTTCAAAGGGGTCACAGAAGCAGCCTTGGTTCCTGCCCCACATCTGTGTTGCCAGTTCTGGATACTGCATGTCTGTACAGAGCGCCACCTGGCGGGCACAGTCACTAACGTAGACCGGGGGCCAGTAGCGGGAGGAGAGCAGCAGGTCCACGTGATCTCGAGCCGTCTCTCCTCTCACCAAGTACTTAGAGCCGGACACTACCTGGAAACAGGGATAGGAGAGAAGAGGATGATGGTGATACACAGGGGAGACTTTAGATTTTTAGGATTAAAAGGGGATCCTTAAAACGTTTCTAAATTCATCTATCAAAGTTTGTTATGTGGGTATTATGTTTTGACATTTTGAAAGTGTTTAAACCATATCTTATTTAAAACATGTCTTTCCAAGACATCATCTTTCACATAACTAAGCATCAGAGTAAAAAAAATAGACTAATTAATTAACTATTCCAAGGGGCGTCAACGAGGGGGTCTGCAGAATATTATCATCTGGAGGTCCTTTGCTGTGAAAAAATTAGAAGCTCTGACCTCTTACTGCAGAATCTGAGCTTATGCGTAGAAAGGCTGTTGGTTTGAAAGTTTAGATGAACAGAATAATGAATCTAAGTTTTTAAATATGGTTTTACCTTGTGGGGGCAGACCTTCGACAGCTTGCCCGCGGTGAGGTGTGGAGGGGGCTGAGGGGCGGTGGAGAGACCACTATGAACAAGTGTGTACAAGGAGACCAGAGACGCCAGCAGCTCATTCTGTCAAAAATGGAGACAGAGAGGAGGCTTTTATCTAAACAGACTCGCACACAGATACGTCAAAGATCAGAGCAACTGAGGCTGCTTCCAGACATGCACTGAACTCTGAAAGGGATGTATGTGAGAACACAAATGTTAGTCAGTTGCTCCGGACAAATTCCAGAATATTACCAGTATATCATTGGAATGTCTGAGTGAGCCCATGTGAGAATAGGATAAAAAAGAGTTGCCATACATGTAGAAGATGCTGACAAAGACGTGTCATTAAAGCTTTTGGTGATAAGGATGCCGGTCTGGATGTGATGTAAACAAAAACATGTCATATTCTTCCTTCTGCACGCTCTAATTTCCTTTAAGGGAACACCAGCCCTCACCTGAATGTTGTGAACATTTTCCTTTGTCTATGATTGTGCCTATCCGGGGCTATCTCCTGCTGCGTTCTACATAGGTTAAAGGAAAACCTCGAAAAATGTCTGGACCCAATTTTCTGGAGTTCGTTTGTGAAAACAGAATTAAATAAAGGATGAGGAAAACGTTTTCAAGCCAAACTCAAGTAAACCGACTTGCTGAAATACCTCTGGGACCTTTGAATAAGTGTCAAAGCCTCATCAAGCGAAAGGTGCGAGGGAGGGAAGGTGGATTCATTCATCTTTAAAGCAGTATCTTATCACATGATCTGTATCTTTGTTCCAACAGGATCACTAGTAGTCTACATATCATTTGACAGTTTACATACTCACTTCAAGTCGCTAACATACGACAGCAAAACAAGAATGCTTAACAAGCGCAAAGGCACATGCTTCTCACACACACATACCTTGGTGGAGCCTGGGGTGGAGCTCGCCCCGCAGCCACTCAGTATTGTTCTCAGCTCGTCCTCGTTGTGTTCCTCAATCTTGTCGAGTTGCAGCTGACCGTCATGAATGAGACGCACCAAAACTGATGGATCTCCTGAAACACATGATGGAAACTGTTAGTTAAAAAAAGAAAGAAAGAAGAAAAACAGGATCCGCTGCAACCAAAACAAAGCTTATAATCGCTATGTATAAACCAAAGCTGAACAATTATACACATGATTGTCTCGTTCTTATAACTGATATAAAAATGTTTAAGTGTTCTGAGAACCTAAACGATCTGGATAATCCTGATTCTGCTCCTTAATCTGCTTCCTCTTCAAGGAAGCAGATTGTTAACACAATTGAAACACTTCATATGTTAACAAGTTGAATGACGGAAATTCAAGACCGATGTCGGGCCCCAGAACTATTGACACTTCCTCATAATAGAAGATAAGGTGATGTAGCCTATAGAATTACCCTCGAAATGTTATCTCATAAACTACAGACAGAGACCAAGTGTTTGTTGACTCAGTTATCATTCAAGACTTTTTTAGACTCTGATCAGACAAACAAACAAACGGGTGAAAACCTAATAACCTTTGTGGAGGTAAAAGGTACACAGCTTATAGAAATCAATAAATAATAAATTAGTACAGCATGAAACAGTAAATTAACACAACGCTAACAAAGTATTAGTTGAAACTGGAACCCCTTAATGAAATGTAGATACAGTATAAATGTATGTGTATAATACTATGATCTTCTACCCATAATAATCAAAGCATATCCGTTCTATAAAAACCGGTATCTCCTCTTGGAACTTGTTTCTCTCTTAGTCATCATTTGCAAACAAAATAACCTCAACAGTGACAGGATGAGTTTGTATCAAGGCAGATTCAGTAGTAGTTGAAAAGACTCTGTACCTGAGGGCTCGGGCGTGTGTGACGAGGCCTTGTCTTTCTCTGTGTTGATGACAGCGGGACTCCTCATCAGGGGGGGGATGAAGGGGGCGATGATGGAGGCGTCCACACGTGTGATCGGGATGTCGGTTGGAAAAGCCGCCTGCTCAATAGCCTCGCTCTCCATCGTCAGCCAGAAGTCATCTATGTGCACCTCATCGGCGACTGAGTACTCTGGCCAGGTAAACTATAGAGACAGTTCAGAGGAAACGTAAGAAGCCGTCGCTGCTAAATACACAGATGTAACAATTGGGTTTCATTTTGCACTAATGCTGCAGTTAATCTGTCACCTCCACATTCTTTAGCTCCAGCACATTGTTCCTTTGTCGTTGTGCGATCTCCAGCTTGGGAGCCACACCACAAATGCCGCAGATCATATCATTGTAATCTCGCACCGTCAGACACTCAAAGGCCCAGTAGCCGCTCAGGAGAAGCTCTTGGATTTGAGATGACTCCTCTGGACTCAGTGCATGGACTGATGCAATAGAAGAAAGACCCAGTGAGATTCATAAAATATGGATGGAACAAAAAAGGGCTTTGGAGAATTCATGTGTGTGCAATGTAATCCTGAATTTACCAGGGTGATTGGGGAAGTGGTCTAGTAAAGTCCTGGCTGCCTGAGAGGGGGCGTGGCCCAGTTTGATATTTGCCCTCATCTTCAGGAACAGGTCGATGCTCACCAGGACTTTGTTCCCAATGTTGAACAAACCTGTCAAAAAACAGGTAATAAAAAATAAATAACTAGAACGGTACTGGGTAGATCACACACCAATCAAGCTGCAACAAATTTCATTTTCACAAATATCAGATCCGTGAATCATTCCCTTGGAAAACTGTTGAATCAGGGAATGTTAAAGAAAGTAAAAAAAGAACTCCAGGATCTGTCCCCTGATCTGTATGTTGATCACTTAGATTTCAAAGATTCTTTCCTGACTCAAACCACATCCTGCAAAGTTTTGTGGTAATCTGTTCTGTTTTTTTTGTGTAATCTTGCCTAGATACAAACAAACTAACAGAAAACAAACAGAGAGGGTTAAAACATATGGGATGTAATAACTGTTCTGTGATCTTTTGTTTCAGTGTTCCCTAAATAGCAAAGCACACACAAGAGTGAAAGTACTAATATTGTGGAGAACGTCCAGGCCTCATATATCTGACCTACTGTTGTATAAGATTAGATTTTTTGGTGGCAAGTGACCATTTAGATTTTGAATAAACTACCTGTTTATACAAATAATGCTTCTTTGTAATTGATTCATTCAAATACGTGGGGACCCGTCTGCCACGAGAGCGGCATTAAATGGTTTGATAATGCCACCTCTTTGCTTTTCATAGTTCCCACATTTCAGGTCTGTTTATGGACCTACAAAAGGTATAAAGTGTTGAGGAGCAACCACCAGAGCACATCAGAGACGAGACTATTTGCATTAGAGAAGCAGTTTCATGAATCAACAGCTTGGCAGGGATCTGGTAAATCTACTTATTTGGGGAGAAAAACAAATGATTTATTAAAAGATTTGTCTGTTATCCTATCTAGAAGCTAATAAAGCAACATTTTAGATAAACACAACGCTGCCTCTGTTCAATTTTGTTTATGTCATCTATATTTATTTTTTAATGAAGTATGTGCATATAAGAAAACCCAAAGTCCACAGAGGCAGCGCTGTTGTTCAGTGATTGCCGCCAACTCTGGCATTTGGCGTGAGACGCCCACTGTCTGGCCTTGTCTCATGCTCTCACGCTGCCTGAACAAATCTCACGCCAAATAATTTGAAGCCTTAAAGCCACTGTGTAAATACAGCATCATTATAAATAGACTTTCCGAACATCAGACTTTTTTTCCCACATTTCAGCAGCAATATTGGTCGATAAAGATTACAGGGTGTAAAAAATAAACAAACACAAAACAAACAACAGGCCTTTGATTGTGTCACTGTGGCTAATGGAGACTCAATTGTAAAGTTTTGCTATAAATACAGATTTGAGCTGAACTTGCTGAGTGAGTGTGGAACAGGTTAGATGAGGCTCATCAATCATGTCTCCTTGTGTCACTGAATTTTTAAAAAAATTGTCAGAGGAAGCTGAAGTTTAGTGCGTCCGCTTGCACAGAAAAGGAAGACGTATATAAAACCTTATTTTACTGTGGTTAGATAAACTGTCCCGAAACATTCTTTTAAAGTTATTCTGAAAGCATTTTTCCCTTTCTGATATGGATTTGGCATTTGAACAAATACCGAGAACAGTTTCAATACCAGTTTATTTAATAAAAAAAAAAAAAATCAACTTACAACCAGTCTCAATACAGCGCAAATACTCTTAGCTTAGTTTAAGCTGCTGTTTTGGGCATTTCTGATGCTGGTATCGCTATTTGAAAATCTCTAGTTTTAAAAATGTAAGAATAAACTACATACTCTTAAGAGAACATACCTCTCCGCCAAGGCCCAACAGTTCTTTTATGAAACCACTGATAAGTATCAGTCCCCTGAATATGCCTAAAATAAAAAATCTAAATAAACTGTTCTCTGCGATATTCCTGAAAATTGGGGGAAAAAATGCACTAGCTCACAATGTTAAAGAAAATGAAAATAATGACATCAAAGGTTAATGGGTTCTCCTTTGGCCTGTACCACACTCTGTTTTTTTTTGCATGTGCTTTATCTATTTATTTGTATGCGTCAGTATTTCTAGTTTTTCCCCTTGTTTTTGCAGCGTCCACTGTATTCTGCCTACAAACAATGATGATGCCTACTTAGAAGTTTCTGTCAATACACTAAAGATAAATGATGATAATAATATAAAATGATAATTATATAATAGTTGCAGTGTTTGCATAATAATGCCAGTATGTACTTGGCACATGCAGCAGCTAAATATTAGAAAAGACTCAGCATTTTCCATATAAATAAGTCTTCTTATCTTAATACCTGTTGTAGTTCATAGTTTGTTGTTGTAGTGCCCCCCTGTGGTCAGTCAGGAAAAGTTTCAACAGAAACACTGTTTGGTTTGCAAACAACCAGCCTAACAAATCCAGGGTACCACTGCAAATGGTAGTGATATGATTCCGAGATATATAACGATAATCTGATCTTTGGGAACAATATGTACAGGGTCATGTCTGGCTAGACAATGGACAACAGTGAAAACGTAGAAATAAAATGTACAGGCTGTTGTAAGTGCTGATAAGTGATTACCTGGATGCAGGTCAGTGAAGCTGTGCAGAGCCAGACACTGAACGTTCAGACACACCTTGAGCTGGAGAGAAGCCGTCTGCATCAGTGTCTCAGTCAGCAGCCAACAGTCCTCCTGTCCCGCTACAGTACTACAAGACAAAAGACACAATGCACAAGACACATACACCAGTTTACATTTAGAAACCAAGAGGACTTGCTACTAATAAAATAAGAGTTGTAGGAATAAGAAATAATTCAACCAATAAAAGTCACAACAAACAAAAAACACTGGCGGCTCTCTTATTGTCAGACGGATCAAAATCTCTCTTTGTTATCATCCCGATTCCCATTTCCTCACCTCTGACCTCCTTTGAACAGAGGGTAGTTACACAGGCCACAGTGAGTAGCCGCTGATTCATAGAACTGAGGCCACCCAGTCTCCACCAGTGTCTCCGTTCCGACGCCGTCTTCGTGTTCCTGATGAGACGGTTGAACCAAGATGATCTGGAGACTGTTGAGCTCCTGGATGAGGTTTAATGTTTCCTGTAGCTCTGAGTCACTTTCAGGAATCTGCAGGGAGCGGCGCAGGAGCTGCAGTGTGTTTTGCCTCTGCATGTCCCTCTGGGCAGGATTCAGGGCCTGGTATGGATCCAGAAGAGTTCCAGACTGAGAAAGGGCCGAAGGAGAAAAGCAAAATTAGAGAAAAATAAGAAGCAATTTACTGATGTGTTTCCATTAGGATATCTATTTCTGTAATATTTTATCTTGATGTCAGGATTAATATAATTATATTCACTAGTACAAAACTAAATATAATACTTTACAAATCTAAATATAATACACAAAGAGAAAAGACAGTGTTTTTTTCTGTCAAAGACAGCTTCAAAGCCTCAGAGAAAAAAAGCTAAGATTTATGACTCAGCTCCAAAGGCCTGTTATCATTGGTATTATATCTAGATTTATGAATGCCAAGAGGAAGCTGCTCTTGGTTTCAAGGTTGTGCTGAGGCTCATAAAACGGGGTCAGGAGGTCGGAGATAGAGCTGAAAACTAATCTTACAGTATCTGCACTTCAGAAAAACTTGGCGGACGTAAGCTTGCACCTTCGCTCCCTTGGTGTTCTTCTGGGTCAGCTCACAGCCACATTTAGGGCACGTTGCAGGTTTGTGTCTGTTCTTGTACATGTAGTCACAGGAGGGGTTTTTACAGCGCCCCCTGCCTCGCGCCGTGGACAGTCCCAGGTCCTACGAGAATAAAGACGAGAAAACATAACATCAACAAACATGACAAAATAGCATCTCACTTAAGAACATTGATAAAGAAGGAGACAACACAAATAATAGTTGTATACTGACAAAGCTGGAGACAGTGTGCTGTTTGAACGGCACGACTGACACAATGTTCACCCTCCCGTCAGTCAGAGTGGAAACCGGCTGTCGTCCATCTGCTGAGTCAGGAGAATCCTATGGAAAGACATGCTGAGAGTTAGGAGACTGGAATAGATGTGCATCTTCACCGTTTTCCCTCTGAGTCTGTGTGTTGACGTGTTTGTGTTTGCGTGTTAACCTGCTTGGCTGTGGTTTTGGGAACTGTCTGGCCGAGTTGCTTCAAAGTGCTGGGTTTGAGACCTGAGAAACTCTCTCTGGGAGCTGTGGTTGGAAAAACAACCTCATCAGCTGAGAGAAGAAACAGTCCACTCCCTACATGTATTTACAAATAACAACAATAAACACTGGATATAATAAAGATAAGACTAAAATAAAATAAAAAGATTAGATTGAGGAAATAGAATCAAAGATAAAGGCTGCACAGTACCAGGTGAGGATTTGTTGTTGTTTGCAGTCTGGTGTTTTCTCTTTTCAGGTGGTACAGTAAGGATCTGAAACAAAGCTCGTCCTACAAACACATACACAAGTAAATATCTAAATCCATATGCTGACAGATTATTTTCACACCATGTAGCAGGTTTAATCTGACCTGTGTTGTAATAGGCTGGGAGGATGGGTCTCACAGGCCTCTTTGGAACAGTGGCTGCGCTTCTGTCTTGAACTTGGACTATAGCCTCTTTTGGGCTGTCATCCAGTGGTCTACTTATAAACAGAAGGGAGGTGTTAGTAGAAACAGTTTTTTCTCAAACGTCTTAGTCCTATTAAAACTATCCAATTAATATTTTACACTTTACGCATTTCAGCTTTTTAAATAAACATCCCAAGTTTTGAAGAGAGATAAAAAATAAAGTGTATATTTATCAAAAGATTATCTAGACACACGGAAACTGACCTATATTTTTGTTTAACAATTTACACCAGCATTAATGCTTCAGTCTGCAAACAGGGTCCTGGCACATTGTGAATTGATCTCTGTCCACAAGATAAAATTTATGACATTAAAAGCTTTTATATGGACTCAATGCTTAAATCATAATGGAAACTTACTTCGGTTGTTCCTGTGACTTGGTGCTGCTGCCCTCTGGTGGCTTTCCACTGAGAACTGCGTGCTGCTTTCTGGAGCAACCGTGAACTCTTCCCTCTTGTTTGCCCCCACCGGCGTTTGTGTTACTGACGTCAGCATTCCCGTCCTGAGCAGCGAGCTGTGTGGGTTGACAGCCTTCACCAGGCTTGGCTTCAGCTTTCTGGGGAAACTGCTTTGATGCTGCTTCTTTCTCTTGTTTCTTCTTTGCCTGATGTGATTAAGTTGATTAACATAGACCGCAGGTCAAAACTGGGGCAACTCACTGTAATAATACTAAAAGATTTAGCTCAACACTCACTGCAGGTATCCATTTTCCACCTAAGCTGCTCCCACATTCAGGGCATGTTGGTGGCTTGTGGCGGGTGACGTACACAAATGAACATCCCGGATTCAGACACCTCCCTCGACCTCTCCTGGTGTATGTCTTCACAGACTAGAGAGAGGAGGGAAAGGACTTCATGTCTCTTAAAACAACATACACTAACAGGACTGGTATTCAATAGAGTGCACACACCTCCGTGGCAATAATAGAACTAGAATAACTGCTCTGGGGTTGTATGCCTCTGCAAATCAGTGCAGTTCCCGTCAACAGCTTTTTCCAGACTCAAATGATATCACACTAACCTTTGACCACTGAAACCTTATCAGTTAATTTATGAGTTCAAGTGACAAGTGATCAAAATGTGATGAAAAAGGCAAACATGTTATGTGAGGCCACCCTGAGCTTGACTTTTGACCACCAATCACTTTATCTTTAAGTTTAATTGATTATTTAGACCAAATTTGAAGAAATTCTGTCCCGGTGTTTTTGATATGTTGCATTCCCAAAACCAAAAATGTGTTTTAGACAACCTGAAAATGTGTCAAGGCACCGGTTATTTGATAATTTGTACAAGATTCATGATTTTTGGTGCAAATGATTTTTTTGTGCTATCCTGCTGACAAATAAACAAACAGACTGACGGTGTGAAGACATAACTTCCTTGTCTGAGGTAATAATCAGATTTTTCAGACATAGTCACATAGATATTTCTTTTTCTGAACACAACCTATTCCTATGCTGACATCACTAAAGTGCATGAGTACCACAGGTTCTTACCATTTTATATGAAGGTTTGTCACTTTGTTCCACTTTGGCTCCTACAGAGACCATCATCACAGACCCGACACCTGCCTTGGGCTCCAGTAGATTCTGAAGTGAAGGAGAAATAATTTACCTATATAATTTAAACAGTTTTGTGACTTAAATGGTGAGATATGTAAATTTGTACATGTTAATTTGTGATAATCTCACCTGGGAGGGTATAATGGCAACCACCTGCGTATTCTCCCCCTGTAGTTGTTGCACCATGGCCCAGCCATAACCACTACCAGCAGCTCTTGTCTCATTTCCTTTCAGTGTGACCCCATTTGCCGTTAGGTCAGCGGAGCCCTGGGCTTCTGCGGAGGAAGGGGAGGAAGGTGGGAGTCCTTGTTGGGCTGTGGGGCAAGACACCGTTGCTGATTCCTCTGCTATGTTATCAACAGCAATGGGCAGCTCAGAAAGTTCCACCTCGCCAGCCAGACCTAGAGTTGTTAACTGGGGCTCTTGGGTGAAGGAGACAGAGGACAAGCCTCCTTCAGGTGGAGGTTCCAGAGATTCCAGGGTCCCTTCCGACTGAGAACCTCCAAGATGCTGATTGGAGGAGCAGCCTTTGGACAAGAGGAAGTAGCTGGCTCTGGGGAGGATCTTGCGGAATCCTGGCAGGTCTTTTGAGGAGCTGAGTGAGGACTGAGGAGGACAAAAGGTCAGCAAGGTTGGTCATAACCTATTAATATGAAATGACGTTGACACTACAGTAGACACCAGTGAATCAGGCTGGTGCAGAAATGCAGCAGGAAGACGTATCTTTGCTGTGATAATTAGTGAAACGGTTCACTTCATTCTGACTTTATCTGTAGTTGCATGAGCCAAATCTACTGAAACAAATAAAATACTTTTTGTTGCATATGAGTGCACTGAAGTGGTTAATCATTAAAAAGGACTCAGCAGCCCAAACTAAAACCCGCCCTCCATCATCCACAGACCCTTTTAAAGAAGATTGGCTTGGGTTGACTGCTCAGCACAACCATTAATGTACCACTATATGATCTACATGTTCTTAGCAAAGAGAAAGTCATCATACATACAGGCTCTATAAACATTATTTAATTTTTAATTTTTAATTATGTGTTATTTTGTTGATATTCTCAGTTACACATGACATCTCTTGCACTTCTGCCCAACCTGGGAGAGTGATTCAGATTCAGATGCTCACAGAAACTGCTAAATGCCATTTAACTATGAGCACAACAAAAGCATAGACATTCATGGGGGGGTGCACGCAACAATGATCATTGTTCAAATGAGTGTTTACATTACAAATGTTTGTATTGTTAATGATTTGTAACAGGTCGTAATGTAAAGTTCAAAATGTCCATTAAAATAGGCTGGTCTATTCTAGAATTTGTGGTTATAGAGGGAGGTTTTATTTGGAGGATAGTGACAAAGAGGCTGCACAGGTACCACACTGAGTCAGTATGTATTACAAAAGTTGGTGCAGCTTACTGTATCCAGCCCTTCCTTCTCAGTCTTGGCCTTCTCCAGGTAATAGGCTTTTTCAGCCACACTGAGTCTTTTCCAACTCTCGCTGATTCGCTTGTTGATCTCCGACTGTGGCAGATTAGGTACTTCCTGTTGCATAAGCTGGTGAACATCAAAGTAGTAGAGCAGGTAGGCAGACCTAAGAAACACAGATCCCACGTGTACAGTCAGTACATGAGGATGAGAGAGACAGCTTGGACTTCTGGAGGCTCAATCCCTCCAGAGCTCTTCTCAGGGCTATGATGATTTTAACAGCGGTGTGTGAAAGCCCTACAGGCGATGTTATTACCTGGGCTTCTTGGCTTTTTCAACATTGTCTTCCTGAGCTTTGCTTTTCCTCTTTTTCGGGGTGGTCACCTCCGTTGGGTTGTAGCAGCTTTCCACCTCGTACACTTTCTCCATGATTTCCAAAGATCTGGGGACAACAGCATGGGATCATGTTTGTTGGGGGGAGACATTTCTGCAGAGGTGTTGTATTGAAGTGCATTAAATAATATCATGCCTCTAAGAGACTGAGTTGCCTCCCCTTTAAATGTCAGCAGCAGTGAAATTGTAATGTTTTTTACAGGAGCCATATAGACACAGAGAACATAGGGGCTAATGAAAGCTGCTGAATGTAGGACAGGCTTGTTCTTCATGCAGACAGAAAACAGCTCAGCAACATGAAACACAATGGGAACTCTTCAGGAGACACAACATGTCCAACCCACTGGTCCTTCCCTGCTTTAAGAGTAGGTGTAATGGCGTGTGTTTATACTGCCTGTACCGTCTCCTGTTATCCAATGAAAAGCGTTCTTGTTGAAGCCTTACCCACGACGGCCTGAGCCTCACAAACTGCTGTCAACAACCTTTAGGAGTCGCGGAAACACTCCGACATGATCCCGGCGGCCGCTGCAGCTGAGCAGGCTCCATTCTCCATGTTGTGTGGAACCTTTGCGGAGAATTGGAGTCTGTTAACAAGCTGCGTTTCTCTTCGACTTGTGCTAAACATGGCGGCTTCGTTGCTATGGTCCTCAGCCAATCAGAGGCAGGAATGAACAAGTGCAGGCCAATCACAGGAGACGTTTTTGACACGTGAAAGTACGGCGTGCGTTCCGTAATACGACGGTACAGATCGGGGCCACCAGGAAGCGCTGTTTTTAGTTATTACCAGTATTATTATACTATTTTATTAATTTATTACAATGAAACGCCATCAAAGAGACAAGGTGAATCAATGTTTTTTACCCAGTCCATTCAATTATAAATTAAACTCTGAACGACCTTTATATGTACATATGTACACTACTTAATTTTTTACTAATAAGACACATTTTTATTTTAATGTCATTGAAATCTTTGAGAAAGCTGGCACAATAATTTCGTTAGTAATGTCAATACTATCTTATCTTAATTTGACTGCATATATTGCATAAACAGGGGAGAGGGAAATAAAAGTGTTTTGCTATTCATTTCAATATTTAAGTAAAAGCGCCATCCAGGGCAAAGGCGTCGCTTTATAAACACAGATACTTGTGAGTGGTATGGAAGGTCATTTTATTTATTTATTTATTTATATATATATATATATATATAAATACCTCCTTTATTTTTCTCAAACTCTTCACTCTTTCAGGGTCACCCTCTATTTCCTACAAGACAAAACTGCGGGCGTAAATACCAGAGTAGACCACACTAGTCGAGCACACGCAGCAGCTCAGGCCGTATGAACCGAGCACCGATCGGCCCACTGAGCAAACATGGCGGATGACAAGGTGAGTGAGTGTCCGTGCTCCGGCTTTTAACGTCTTCTCCTCACTCAATCGCACCGCCGCATTTTGAGGACAAGACCCGAAAGAAAGACGGTTTATTCCAGAAAGAGTTGCTTCTGTGTTGGAGTCAAATAATCCGAACGAGGCCGAGTCGCCCCTGAACGAATCGGTCGATCCCTGATCAGGCTGAAGTTTTGCTTTTGTAAGCTAACGAGACAACTTGGAGAAATCCACTCTTCTGCTTAGTCAGACGAGCTCCTCGTGTTAAAGTTTGTCATTAGCTGTATCTGTGTACACACAGGACGTGTGTGTGGTTCTGCAGCAGCGTTAGAGAGCCTCATTCTCAGCAGAGTTGTTCCTCAGTTGCCCTTTACACACACACACACACACGTGACCCCCTGTGTTTCCATGTTTTCCAGGATCCTCTGAAACAGTTGAGAGATCTGACGCATCTCAAATCTCAGCTGGAGGAGATCCAGAGGCGAGTGGAGAGCGAAGCCTCTGTAGGAATTCCTCAGGTGAGTTGTCTTCAACACTTTTTATAACTGATCAGAGAACAAGTTATTCAAAGACACTTAAGGGTGTCTGCCTGTAATTTACAGTTTTATAAACAATTTGAAACGATATGTCAGAACTAAAATGAAATCTGAACGTATTTTCTTTGTATATCCTCGTTAAGATGTGTTGATCATATTAAAATCATAAAAGAAAACAAGACTTATGTATTTTTTTTTACACATTATCCCAAAAAATTTCAACAATCCTTATACCCTGGCGACCGAAAGAACATATTCTGCGTGAAGCCATGTTTATAATTGCCTTGTTTGTTTTAGTACCTTACTGCTGTTAATCCTGTTGTTACCTTTTGTCTTCTCTCTCGTAGGGAGGCTCAGTTTTGGGATCTCCACTTCTGAAGGGCTTCCTGGCCGGCTATGTGGTGGCCAAGCTACGCTCCTCTGCCATCCTGGGGGTGCTGCTGGGAACTCTAACTGGCATTTACGCGGCACAGAGCTATCAAGTGCCCAACATCGAACGGACAGTAAAAGATTATATGAACACCTTTAAAAAGGGACCAAAGTAATTTGGGCCGACTGCTCGTCCTCACCGTGGCAGAGCAGACACGAGAGGAAGAGGTGTTGCAGCTGCTGGACTGTCAGTGGCTTGTGGCAGATCATCCGGATTTCATGATATAACTGGATCTTCATTCGGGACTTAAAGTTTAAGACTGGGGTGCTGTTTTCTTATCAGTATTATTGTTTCATTTTTCAGTTAAATACAGATCTGTTACTTCTTCACTTGTAACCGTTTGATCCTAAGACAATATGTAATACTTTGTGCCTACAAGGTTTGGTCCAGATAATTTCATAAATCATCTTTGTTTTGTTACCTGGAGCAACTGTCATTGGCCCATTAGATTTAGAATCAGTCATTTTAAAACGGGCAGCAATGTTTCCGAAGCTTTTAATTGTTGAGCTGAAGTAACATACACAGAGTTATACAGATAATGGTACGTCTAAAGTATATTATGAAGGCTATTTAACTGGTTGAGATTTACAGTTGTCCATTTTTTTTTAAGATGGTCAGAAGTGTGGGGTTTTGCACTGTAGCTAGAATTTAGATTAACTAGGAAGTATTTATTCAGCATCGCGGAGGATGATTGTGATCCCGAATGTGGGGACGAGTTCCCCGGCGAGGATCAGGAGATTTTGGGTGAAAAGGATTCAGTGGGGTCTTCTCCTCGGGCTGATGGTCGTCATCTATGGCTCTCACGCGCCACTCATCACTCTCACCAAAGTAGACGGTCGAGTTCCTTTCAATCCCTCGTCGTGTGTCGTCATGATCGAGTTAACCAAACTCCTCATCTCGCTGGCGACTCTTGTTCTTACTGGGGGCACGTCCGCCTTACGCGCTCCTCCTCATCTAGTCCTCGTTGCTCCCTATGCAGTCCCCGCTATATTGTACGCCCTCAACAACAACCTGATAGTCGTCATGCAGGCCTACATGGACCCAAGCTCGTACCAAGTCCTCTCTAATCTGAAAATTGCCTCCACTGCTCTGCTCTACTCAGTCTGCCTGGGTAAGAGGCTCCGGGCTGCCCAGTGGTTAGCCCTTGGGCTCCTCATGGGGGCCGGGGTGTGTCACAGCTACAGCAGCTTGGATACAGGGTACCCTGAGAGGGCGGAGGCAGAGGATGGTCCCGAGCTTCACATCACAGCTTGGGGGCTTTTCCTTGTGCTGGTGTACTGCTGCGTGTCAGGGCTGGCAGCGGTTTACACAGAGCGGGTGCTGAAGAGCCAGAAGCTGCCCCTCAGCCTGCAGAATCTCTACCTCTATGTATTTGGTGTGGCCATCAACGGGCTCTCCGCCCTCTCCTCTGTAGCGAGCGATAAGAGCTTTCTGGAGGGCTACTCAGGGGCAGTTTGGCTCATCATAGCAGGGCAGGCAGCTAACGGACTGCTGATGTCTGTGGTGCTCAAGCATGGCAGCGGGATCACTAGGCTGTTTGTCATTTCCTGCTCCATGCTGGTTAATGCTCTCCTGTCTTGGGCGACTTTAGGACTGCAGCTCACTCCTCTTTTCCTGCTGCCTGTTTCGATGGTTGCACTTGCAGGTTACCTTTACTACATGTAGAGGAGACCGGACCTCGAGGGCCGTTCAGCCCAAAAAACAACTCATCACATTTAATATTTTGTTTCTTCTTCTGTCTGCCTTCTGAGTCTTCGACTGACTGGAGTAAATAATCCAACACATGAGAATTTGCATCATATTTCAGAGTTTTATTTATAATTCTGTTGAACTCAATGCAAGTAAAGATCATGTTATCTTCAGTAAAACCTTTCTGATGAGTGCTGCTATTGTCATGTTTTTTCTGGTTTGTGTCACATTCTCGTCCAACATCAGATAATGTGTTACATTGTGTATAATAAATGTTTTTGAAACAGTTCTGTGTTTCGTGATGTTCAGTGAGCATGCTCTTTGATTATCAGTCATTGTTGTCGTGATAGGGGTTCAGCCTTTGGATCAACTCTCACAGCAAGAGCATCCTTTAACTCTCCCAGTGCTGTAGAAAGAACAAATTATCATCTCTTGGCATTTCTTCAATATTTTACATCAGTATCTGTAAATTTACAGTCGCTCTGGTGGAGGTTAAACGCACACTGACCTCTGTGGAGTTGTCTGTTGTCCGCCTGCAGCTGCTGGTTCTGTGCAGAGAGGTAGACGGCGTCCTGCACAGCCTCCAGCAGCACACATCTGTATCTGCCCTCTGACGTCTTCCTGTGTTCCTCGCTCACCTCACGAAACGCCCTGAACACCTGGAGACCAGTGAAGTGAGGCGCAGCGAGGCCTGGGTTTAGTGTGAGAGTGATAACAGCCACGGTGCTTATTTTTGCAAACATTTGATCGAACAGCTGCCTTCTTGATTTACAAACTACTTCTTTTTTTTTTTAATCAGACAACAAATGAGAATCTGTCCTTGACGCAGTGTTAATCTGCAAAATCCTGTTAACTAATTGCATCAAGTGCAGTTGAGTCATTTTAGATTTGAGATTTCAAAATTTGCCTGTGAAGTCTTTAAATGTCAAATACCCTTTCTCAAGCACTGAACCAGCTAATCTGTCAATATTAGTAATACTATAAGATTATGAGACGGAAGCTAACTGAAGATATTTTCCCCAATTTATGAAATTCACTGAAGGAAACGATAAATTAATAAAATTGAACTGATTAAGTGTTGGAATCACTGCTGATCCAACAACCTCCCACCTGCAGACTCTCCTCCCTCAGACAGCACAGCTCCTTCTGCTGTCTGTGATACTGATCCTGCAGCTCTCTCTCGGCCTGCAGGGCCTCAGTGCGTAGGGCCTCCATCTGCAGCACCAGGACCTGCCTCTCTCTGGTCAGCACCAGCAGCTCTCTCTGGGGACCCTCCGTCTAGCAGGGGAATGGATCCAATTTTTTTTTTAAATGCGAGGAAATAACAGAATTAAGTTGCAAATGCAGTGGTTTCCTCCATCCGCCATAAATCTAACCCTGCATTAATTTAAACTGACTCAGCATCCCCAGCTGCGATAGATCACAAGCTGCATAATGTCGAACAAGGGCATCTCATTATCTCACCGGTAGCTGCTCCTGCGCCAAGTCTCTCTCCATCTTCTCCACCTCCTCCTGGATTAATCTCCCATGATCCTCTTTAAGTTGCCTCCTCCGCTCCTTTGCTTTATTGTCTTCCAATTGAGACTGGTCATAAAATCGGCAAAACAAACAGCTTAGCGTGCGTTGCCCACTCAAGCTCACACAGATCTCATTTATATGTTTGATGGGATATTCACACAGCAGTGCATGCTTTCCAGTCAGCTGTAAAGGTTTAAAATATATTAAAAATGGCAGGAAATATACACAATGCTTTACTTGTTGACAGAGGTCAGATTTCTCTGTAAGGGCCCCATTCTTCAGTGTCTCCTCTCTGAGAGCCTCCTTCAGCTCCTGGATTCGAGCCACCCTCTCCATGACTTTCTCCACATTCCCTTTACCCTCTGCGAGATATAGGAAAAAGACGATATCATTAATGTCTCCAAGATGACACGCTTTTCATTTACCACGGCACATTACCTCTGATGTGTTCTTGCATCTCTAGTTTCAGTTGGTCTTGTAAATGCTTCTTTTTGTCAGTTTCCTGTCTGTGATCACTGATGTGCCAGTTGCGGTTCGGGGTCTGACGGCGCTCCTGAATCGGTGAGAAACATGGAGCTTATCTGGTCAGACTGGAAACACATGTCAGATGTTACTGTTTTGTTTAACTTGTGAGGGGAAGAGTAACCTGTGTTTTGCTTTTTATTTTCTTTGACTCATCCCTCCTTCTATCCCATGACTGATTCTTCACAATCTGTTGGACAGATCACAGACTGTGTTTCAGTTATAACTCATTTGGTCCCCACAGGTACAGGTATATGTAGAGGGACAAATAATTGTATAGGAACAAGTATACAGGGACAGGTATAGATACTGGCACAGGTACAAGTAGCGGTCGAGGTACAGGTACAGGTATACTGGTACAGGGCATGGCAGCAGTAGCGATAGAGGAATAGGTATAAGTAAGCATAAGTATAAGTAAAGGTATAGATATAGGTGTAGGTGTGGCTATAAGTACAGGTACAGGTATAAGTACGGGTTGAGGTAGAAGTATGAGTATAGGTATAGATATAGGCATAGGCATAGGTAGAGATATAGGTATAGGTATTGTTATAAGTATAGATATAGGTATCGGCTCATGTAAAGAGTTACCTGTAGGTGATGAGTCAGCTCTGCCAGCCTGTGAGTGTTCTGAACTTCTCTTCCACCCTGTGACATCATCATGTTTTGCAGAGTCATGATTTCCTCCCGGATCTCCCGTTCGGCCGCTCTTGGACTCCATCGACCAACAGTGGCTTTATTCACTAAGCCCCTGACCTTCTGGGCCAAAGCTAAGGAAGAGGGGGTCTCATAATCCAGAAGGCCTGGTTGTTAAGAAGGAGAAGAGGGAGTTCCCCATTAGTTCAACACACACATCCATTAATATTGAAGTTGAGGATTACTCACCCTGCAGGTTGATGCAGTAAATGAGGACCGCTCTGCTGTTTCCTGTCAAGGCCTCGTGAAGGAGGAGAGGGAGGAGCTGGTCAGCTGTTGACGCTCCGGATGAGATCTGGTCCACAACCTTCACCAGTGGACTGACACTGGGGAATATTCAGCTGTTACCATTGAGTCCAACACATTCTTATGATGAGCTCATCATTTCCCTCTGTGTATTGTATTGCAATAAAGCAGTGTGCATGAATAGCACATTCCTTTGGGTACACACACATTCAGACATTGCTTAGAATTAGTATACAGTATGGGTTTGCTACAAAGGGAGGGGTGTAAAGTGAGATTTTTTTCATTTTTATGTTGCATGAAGCTGCAATGCTACTTTATGCAAATAAACAAATTGATTTGTTTGAATGTTAGAAGATCTGGCAACATAACTCTGTTGGTGAAGTAATTAATGTGACCCTGTTGCTGATTTCACTTAATTTTGATTGACATGGAAGGAAAAGCACCGGTGCTCTTTAACAATGGCTCTGTTGTATTGCCGTGAGTCTGCATGAACAAAGCCAGGTCCCTGAAACTGACGCACCTATAAATGTAATTTAATTATTATTCGGTTTTTTTCATTGTTTTGGAACTGGGTCCCTCCTGCTGCGACAGGTCTTCCATGAAAAAGCCTGTTTTAGTTTTCGGTCAATTGACTGGTGTGTGGTATCCTCCTCCAGCATCACTTGCTTTGTAAGGACTCTGAGAATTTTTATCTGAAAGATCCCAGTTGGACAGTCTATATGGCAACTCAAGTGTAAATGTCAAAGACTTGGCTTGTTACTGACCAATTACAGCATAATGTTTTTGAATAATTAAAAAAAACAAATGACAATGATTCTTATGATGTCCCAAAAACAAAGAATTGCCATTAAGGTTTGATATTTTTACATAAACTTTAATATAAATATAGGGGCACATATTGGCAAACATATCAAAATCTTCCAATTGATATATGAAGAGGAAATTAATCCTTAACACACTAAAGGATCAAAGGTCACCGGTGCCCAGAACAGAGCTGATCAAGCGATTCTGGTATGAATCCAGATATTAGGTATCACAGCAGACAACCGAACTGTGTGTGAGTATCAAACTGACCCTCTGAGGTCCGTGCTGCTCGCTCCTCCTGCCAGGGTGAACAGCTGCAGCCGGCTGCGGCAAATCTCCTCCTCCTCCTCCTCCTCCTCCTCCCGATGAAGTTTCCACTCAACAGCCACTGAGAACAGGAAACTACATCTGAGGGAGAAACACAAATTCCCATGTTCGCACATTTCAGGCCAGGGCAACATGGCGATGATTAGAAAACTCCTCTCATGCACCAGTAAATGCTTTGCTCTGTTGTAATGAAACCAGTTCGTAGTGATTCAGTTGATGTTCTACATGGATCATGTGAACTACCTGTTGGACATGGAGTCTGCTCGGGCCTTTAGTGTCTCCCTGCAGGTTTCATACAGAGCAGAGGCCTCCTCTTCTGAACACACACACACCTCACATGCACCTCCTACAAGACTGGGAAGATATACATACTTGGGTTATGTTTTATACACATGACAGTGCATACAGGGTATAAGTTTAACATAATACATCCCAATTTGTATTTTCTACTCTGGGAGCAGGGTAATGTTTTCGCCCCTGTCTGTAATGAATGTGTGGGGCTGTACAAAATACCTCAAAAACTCATGGAAAGATTTAGACCAAACTTTGTAGAAATGTTGTATTTTATCTTTATGATATATTGGTGCCATCATTTGGACTCACCTTCCAAGGACTGGGTGTGTGACAAGTTTTAACGTCTGTCTATTAGGGCTGAGCACATCCACAGCACTGCCATCTGGATAAAACTGAAACACCAGAAGTTATCCTGCACCACATTGTGCTCAATATGAATTTATTGCAACGCCGTGTCACACAAGGACAAACCTGGAGGAACGACACGGAGATGAGCGACTCCTCTTTCACCTGTGACCAGATGCGACTGAACAGCTCTGCCAGGAGCTGAGAGGAAGTCAGGGGGAAGATTAACGGACAGAAAAAATCTCATCTGGTGACGTGACTTGCAGTTTGGATTTTGGGGGCTGCACCTGTTTGATGATGCTGTGGTCAATCAGAGAGCAAGTCCTCTCTGTGGGGACTCCACATATCAGCAGAGCTCCGTTATAACCCGCGGACATGGAGTCAGCAAGAGGCTGCAGGAGCTCAGCATGGACACTCTGCAGATTGCAGTTTGCACCAACGTCACAATATTTAGAAGTGATGGAGAGATGTAGAGAACTTTGGTGGATTGACACGAATCGGAGGTCAGAAGCTGTTTGGTACCTGAAAGTTGTCGACGTTCACAACTTGGTCAAAGGAGAAGGACGATTCTTCCTGGTTGAAAACAAACATACAGCAGTGAGAGTTTACAGAGGAGAGCAAATGGCTCACTGCTGATTGGTGACTGTGAGGAAATGTTCTACCTTATTTCTTCCTGGCGTGTAGCTCACTCCGTGTCCGTCTTCATTAATAACAAGACAGGCTTCACCCTCTAACAACACAAAAGAGCTTTAAAGTCAAATCCCCAGCGACTGGCATAATATAATATATATTTCACACGTTTGTTCTTACTTCACCTGAGAGTCCACTGAGTACAACTCCCACTCGTGCGGTTTCAGCTCCCTCCTGCGTGAGGATCACATCAGAGCGATCAACAAGGAACCCGTGAGATAACATGACACACTTCATCTCCCTATATTCTACAGTTCATTCACCGACACACACTTTCTGAGTTGTAAAAAAGAATACAGTACTCACAGGTGCAGTCATGTTCACAGTGACGTCCCGAGCTTGTGTCTACTAGCTGCAGGGTCACCTGGATTTCATTACACAGGGACTGGATTATTAATGAGCCTGAGTCCACTTTCACTGGTCTGAGGGATCAGGGTTCAGTTACCAAGTGCCTTTCTAGTCTTGATGACCACTCAAAGAGCGTCACGGTACAGTTTTACATTCATACAGTGCATCTATGTGCAGCACTTTCTATATTCGGCATGCAGACTAGGGAAGACTAGGATCAAACCACTGATCTCCTGATTGGTATAGGATAACCGTTCTGACCCCTGAGCCGCAGCCGCTCCTACATACTGGATCTGCTCAATAATTGAATGGGTTTTATCTATACACTTAATTTTATGGAAATCAGTCCAGTAGTTTTTGAATCATCCTAATTACTAATGATTTCGTTCATGGCCAATATGTTGTATGTAATTCTTTATGAATGGGTTTTAAAGATGTCAGATTGTGTTTATGTCGGCTTAAAAGGCTGTGAACAAATTGATTGGCCCCGATTAAGGCTCTTCGATAGGCCAAAAATTATATCAAAATAAAATGCTCTCATCAGTCGATACCGATAATCATCACAATAATTATCACATTATTATTAATTTAAGCTTCTTTTTTCCAAGATTGTGGGTTTAAGCTCTTCTTTATGAGTAGAGAATAAAACACTTTATCATGAACTTGAACTTTTGCTATTGATGAAAATAGCATTGTGATAATTATTGGTTTTGTTTAATTGCCCAGTCTCAATCCAAATACTTGGTTGAAACAGTCCAATTTACCAACACCTTTCCCAACCTGGTTTTATTCAACATTGTACCTTTACACGATAATGACATAATCAACAAACTTGAGTTCAGTCTTATGGAGGCACTATGTTCTGTCTCTCTATTGCAATTTGATGGTGAGAGGTCAAAGGTCAGGGACGCTGTCATATCAACAATCACATTTTCTATCCATAACTCAAGAATGAATCTGCTAGTTTAGATTGATCACAATGGCATGATAGGACAAACCGATGAAGCGATGATGTTTTCTATCCAAAGGTCACCTACACCGTGATCAGAGTTGGGCAAGTTACTGAAAATTGGTACTTAGTTACAGTTACTAGTTACTTCTTTTAAAAGTAATTGAATTACTTCACCAGTTACTGTATATAAAAAGTAATTAGTTACTAGGCAAAGTAACTTTTAAGTTACTTCTGTTATTTTATTGTGAAAATGTTTTATTGTGAAAATGTTACATGATTTTATTTTGAAACGGTTCCGGTAGAGTCGCGGACATCCTGTGATGACTACAACGGCGCTACGGAAAAGGTTTATGTTTTTAGCAACCCTCCGAAGAAGCACAATGTCTTACGGTGTCCACGGTTATTTTAAGGTGTTTCTAAGTTGTTCAAAGTTGTATTAAGGTGTACGGTGTTACAAGGACGGCTCAAATAAACGACCAGAACATTAGTTTAAGTCTCGACCATCTTTCGGGGATCTGCTTCACTTGTCTTCTCGTCTGCAAGTGTTCAGTTTTGTCGAAAGAGAGTAACGCGAGTAACGAACTAATTTAAATTTCAGATATTGTAACTGCGCTACTTGATTTAAAAAAATACTTCGTTACATGCTCGTTACCGCTAAAAGTAGTGGGATTACAGTAACGCGTTACTTTGTAGCGCGTTACTCCCAACACTGACCGTGATATAGTGTTCAGCAAAAACACTTTTCAGACCATTTTCCAACGTCATAACTCAAACAGATGAGATCCGGACCATATTTTCTGGGACTTGACTGTTTGGTGGCGGCAAACAACTGCGGGGCAATAATTCTGGTTCGGGCATTAGTTTCACCTCATAAAGTCTTGATAAAGGCTGCCTTGTTAGAACGTGTGGTGGAGAGGTGAACATTAGCTAAAATAAATCAGGAACGACAGTGAGCCAATAAATGGCATCAAACGAAGAGGGGAGAGATGGTGTGTTGTGTTCCAGTGTGGAGTTTCACACTGAATCTTTACACACACACTTCCTACTACTTACCTTAACTTCAGACAATGCAAATCTTCAAGTCAAGCCTGAAGTCACTTCTGCTTTTTATGACCATGTGTTGTGCTTGCTACATGCATGACTGAATATTCCCTCAAGATAACTTCTTTATAGATGGGCAACATGACTGCTGGACTGAAGACAGTGAAATTAGGAGAACTTTATTCAGCATTCTTAACACACACATCTTCATATAAAGGTCAATGTCTCATATGTGCACTATCCGAAAGGCTTTCAGTTTCTTTTCTGTCCAAACACAAGGTGACCCAAATATCAATCTACGTTTTTTTGTCCTAACTCCACCCGTCCCGTCGGGTCAGGTATCCACACTCTGATGTGAACATCATTAAACAGGTTGGATCAGTCAATTACAGCCAGTTTTATTGAAACTACTTTAATTGGAATTGGTGCCAGTGACAACTTTCACATGTGAAGTCTACAGATAATCACAGTAACAGGGGACATTGAGTCTTATTTCTTTAATGTGAATTTTTATTACTGTAAGCTCCTTTAAACAAACACATTATGTAAGTGGTGAGAGGCAGACATCTTAAACCAGAGTGACCTCAATGACTGGACGATGGTAAAGGACATTGAGAGAAGGTGTTATTTTTTGGTTTATCCGAGTGATCCGACTATTTAAACATTTTTCAAAACACATGTACTTTTATTTGCTACAGATTATATGAATACCTAAGTTAAATTGTCAATGAGAAACCCCCAAAATAAATCAGAGAAAATCAACTAAGTTTCACATCCTAACACAGCAGCAGGCCTTTGGTTTAATTTCAAGCAGAAGGAGAAGCAGAGGAAACCCAGAGATTACATGGAAGGAGAAGCGATCAGGTGTTTAAACTATGCTGTCCGTAGCAGAGCCAGATCCAGCTTTAAACGGCCGAGCCGTCGTGTCTGTGTCTGTTATGATTGCGTGAGGAGAAGAAACCCTTTGCTGCGGACTTTGCTTCATTGGTTTCACTGACCTGGGGAAATTAGAAACACAACAAATGAAGTGTAGCAACCAACGGTTCACTGAGAATAATCCCACAACACTGATCTGATCAAACTACCGAACATCCAAATGTTTGCATTTAACTTTGAGGCTCTCACCATCAGTGCTGAGGGCCTCAGGAATCATCATGGGAGCGAACTTACTACTGCGAAGAGCTAAAGAGACAAAACAAAAAGGGCAATTAAGAGGCTTTCATGAGCTTCACATGAAAAGCAACAGATGGAGCCTTGAATCAAAAGCCCTTTAATCGGTGTCCTCTACCATTTGGGCAGTCGGGGTGTCCGCGGATGTTGGTGCCCGGGATGGGGGTGCCGTTGACATCCACACACCAGCAGAAGCCAATGGAGGACCAGCACTGCATGGGCAGGTAGCGGCCGCTCTGGTCACACTTGGGCTTGTAGGCACCGATCTTCCCATGTGTCGCCTCCAACTGGCATTTGCTCTTGGTCTTAGAAGCTGGAGACATGGAAAGACAAGAGGCCAATTAATTAGAAATTGAATTAAAGCAATCGTTTGACTGAGAAATCAAAGACAGTGGTTGACTTCTAATATTCACACATGACTCTGACAGATGAGCATATTTGCTCAAATGCCAAACTATTCCTTTGAGGCTATGCAGATAAGAAAGGTGGATTTACTACAGCTGTTTATTTGTCTAGAGGAAAGATATGTTATATATATTTGTTTGTATCATATTGGACTAACAGCTGAATTTTGAGGATGTGTTATTACTGTATTAAATCTTTTAACTTTCACAAAAGAAATGAACCCAAACTAAGAAAATAATTGCGAGAGTTATCTCAAGCCAGTGGTAACCATCTTGTTATCGCACTCAATATTTCTTTATTAATATTTTCCCAGTATTTGATCACATCCTTACATCTCTTCAACCCCCCCGCTACTATATAATGGAAATGTAACGTGTACTGTCACAGCATCAGTGGAGAAGAACATGGGTGAAGAAGGAAGTTGCACTAACCTGGCAGAGAGGTGGGGGCTGCAGGCATCTGCTGGGCCAACTGGAAGATGAGCCAGTGACGCAGCCAGGACTCAAAGCCCTGCAGACACACAAGATAAAGTTGTTCATTTCCTATTTATTGTACTGCTTTGAGTTTGAGTGAGTGTGAGGCTTCACCTTCCACTCGCTGTCATTCATCTGCTCCTTCAGGCTCTGCAGGTTGGGCCCGAAGGTGTCATTGAACTGTGGCAGTTGGGGATCCTGCAGGAGATCCGTCAGCTGCTTCTCCAAACTGACAATAGTCGTGTCCTGAAGTTTCTGATGGGAGAGGACAGAGGAGTCAGATAATTAAGTTTACGTTCATCGTGCCCCAGCCAGAACAAAAAATGTTAGGTCTTAAAACATTTTGTGAGCACCTGGATACAGTTATGTTGCAAATATTCTCATTTTGTTAAGGTTCTCTGTTACACACAACATCTTTTGCACTTCTGTCCGTCCTGGGATTCCTCATCCCTCTTTTTTTCCCTTTCAGCCAATTATGATTAGTGAATATGGGCTGTACAAATAAAATTGGTTTGTCGATTGATCGATTGACTTAAATATAAAAATGTCCCTGTAAGCAGATGAAAAAACCCTCACGGTCATGGGCGTCTTCGCTGCTGTGTCGTCGTCGGCATCCAGAGTCAGATCCATCATCAGAGGCATGTTCTTGATGGGCATCCTCATTGAGCCCACAGCTGAAAACAAAGAAATCAAATGAATTCCTTCATAATTTGATTACAAAAAAAGACAATAAATTGGGGAAATTGAGAACCTTTCTTTTTTTTGTGATTTGTGAGAATCAGGGGAAATAAACAAATTTGAGAAGAAGAAGAATAAGTAATACAATTGGGTCAAAAAACGTTTGGACCCAAGATACAACATTTGAGAAGAACTTAGTTTTTGGGTATAAAACATACACACAAATACCTGGTATATGATTATAATAATGATGATTATACCTAAAGCTGGTAATGAGCTGGGGTCAAACCAACTTTTGGACCATAGATGTGTTCATCCTAGGAGCAGTGGATGTGTTAAATGCTGACTAATAAACTGTATGATATATTGTATGAGGGGGAACTCCATATGACACCACCTGAATTCTTATAATTACAAGATTGAGTTAAATAAAGTAAACTGATGACTTCTCCCCTGTATGAATCACCACTAAAACTTTCATTTCTCTGTCTAGTGTTCAGGTCAAGTTCCTTAAAACCAATCTCTCACTTCCATCTACACGTCATTTCTACAACCCGCAACCCCCCCCCCCCCCCCACCCCCCTCCTCCTTTTCCTCCTTTTCCGGTTCTGAGGAAAACTGTTGTCTGATGATGACGTCACTATCGGCAATATGTTTGGGTTATTCAATGGCGTCCTCTACCTTGGGAGGAGCGGGTCAGCTGCTTCGCCATTTTCTCGGAGTCCCTCTCCAGAGAGTTGATCTGCTGCTTCTGGCCGAACACCATGTAGGCAGTGAAGACCTGGCTGGCCAGCAGCAGACACGCCAGCGTGGTCAGGCCGGCAATCTTAAAGGCCCGGCTGTTGGAGCTCCTGATGGAGGGAAGGGAAAAGGAAAAACATGTGACTTGAAGAGGATGACGCAGTCAGGGGAGGGAGGAGCAGGATACTAATGAAAGACACTGGAGTTGGGTTGGAACTTTGAGGAAATAGTTCAAGGTCTTAAATGTTGAAGTGTCACTAGTTACTTGGCAGATGATCCTGATTTTAAATAGGAGAGTACACAGCCAGGTGATTGGCTGAGACCATTTAAAGCAGGTGAAAAACTGTAAATTGATTATTCGCTCATAAAAGGACAAAGGTCACAACATCTGTCATCCACTTATGATATCAACAGTAAAAGTTAAAAACACTAAATGTATTGTCCATTAACAATGTATAAGGACGTTTGTGAGTTAGTTCTGTTTTCTCTCTCATGAGAATATAATCAAATTATCAGATTAACACTTCTGAGATGAACGTCGTCATCGTAGTGAGGGAAACAACAGGTTTCATTTATTTCTCACAAGTAACACCAAATAAATGTTAAGAGAAATAATTACGCTCTAACACCTCTATGTGAAAATGTCTAACTTGACATCGATCAGGATTGATATTAAAACAAACATATAAAAGTTTTTCTCTGTAGTTGATTATGAACCAATAGGAATGACAGCAGCATCATGAGTTACTAGGTAGACAACTCCCCCCCTGGTGCAAAGGAGTTCTATAGTAAGAAAGTAAAGATGCCTTAAGGAAAATTTGTCAACCCGATAAACAGTGGCGACAGAGTAATTTGATTTTACTGCATTATTTATTTTATTTAAATTTGATTTATAACTATTGCAATAAAAAAATTGCTTCACTAGCGTGGTTGTTTTACGGTGGTCCAATCGAACAAACATTACTGGTTATGAAGAAATGGATTATTACATTACAGGTTTGTCTCACCTTCTGGGTGCAGAAGGGTTTAAAAGGCCCACATCACTGCCTGCATGACTCCTTACGTCCTGGGGAGGGTCTTCTCTGTCAGCCTGGTCCATCGTGATCTCTGAAGCTTCTTCACAGCAACAAACTGGAGAAAAGTCCAACTGGTCAGACTAATAAATCGTCTGTAAAATGAGGAAGGAGCAGTGGACAGGTTCCTCAGAAAGGTGAAGGTTGTGGAAAGTCCCTCTGTTATAAAGCATTGTGGGACGGCGCAGTGGAGCTGTGGCAGAAACTGTGAGCTCTGATTGGTCAGACCCAAACAGCATCACTTGTTGATAGAGGCAGACTACAGTGAGAGGAGCCGAGGTTTATTTACAACCTGTATTTCATACTTTTATCATAAAGTGTGTGTGCGGATCTTATGATACTTTGGTCTATTTAATGGAATTGTAAATGTGTGTTAAAACTTTTATATTTAGATACTGTTTCAATGTATTGTATGTGCATTACTACATATAGAATAAACTTATAAATATATATACACTTGTATATTATTTTTCTCTGCTGTACTTACAAAGTGCTTTATAGAGTAACATGACTAATATACCCTTTTCCTTCTGACACATTTGTCAGTAATGAGTAACCAGAATGTGAATTACTTCTATTTTTCAATATTTATAATCATAGTAATTTACTGTTGACTTCCTGAAACAACAGGGGATTCCTTGTTTGGCAGATTCATTTTCCCCCTCTTAACTTTGATGAACAAACACGGCATTCATGTACATTTCTTGTTAATTTCGTCCCAAAACTCTCATCAGGAAGTGAAACCAAAAGAAGAATCAATCAAGTGCAGTAAAAAGAAAAAGAAATGCTTCTACAAATGTCCTCACCAGTGGCAGCCTGTTACAGAAGCTCTGGCATGTTTTTTTTCTAACATAGTCAGTCTATCAATTTAATCTCATTCAACTAGAATGACACAAACCTGTGGCAATCAGACTGAACCAAATAGCACAAACTATAAAATATGAGTTCACTAAATGTGAAAAATATAAATCTATGAATTATACCCTGGCAAAAAAGAAAAAAAAAATCCTGGATCTGCCCCCTGATTTGGATCCACACCAACAATGAATGGTTTGTTCCCCGACTAAAATCACATCCTTCCTCATAGGTTCCATGGTAATCCGCTCAGCTGTCTCTGTAAGTATCTTTCTCACAGACACACAAACGCATGAAAGCATAATGCCCTTCACAGAGACAATAAAGTTTTGTTTGGATTCAACTTCGATGACAAAAGCAAACTACTGAAAAATACAGTGGTGTTTTATTTGCAAATTAAAAAGCACCGACAATATTAGTTACACTGTAAAAATTATTGACAACAATTACAAATCTTTATCATACAGTCCAGGAGATTAGTACCATCATTGCTGTTATGTGTTATCACTTAATACTTTATATGGAGAGACTCAGTACCTCTGTACAATAGTTGGCAGTGAGAGGACATGAGAGGAAACAATCTTAGCGACACATGAAATGATCCAGACTCCCCTCAGCACAGCACTGACGTTTCACACTAGAGGAATGGGCCAATGGAGAGCATAAACCCAAACACATTCAATAATTTAGGTCTACCCAGGGGGGGGTTTGCGTAATATGTACATTACAAAGTCAGGAAATAAAAAGGACCGACATGTGCATTTGTTATCACATCAGGACATTGTACAAAACTATTGCAGTAAGAGCAGCTTCTTGTTATCTATGCTTGACATCTAGTTGCAGTGGTAACAACTTGACCGACAACCTAACATCCAAACGGGGACATTGTCGGTTTGCCTGGCAACTTTACATGTTTTTCCCAGAGACAGCCCCCCCCCCCTCTCAAAAAAAGAAGAAGAAATGAAATAAAATATAAGACAAAATATACAATTTAAAAAAAAAACATGCTGCAAAGGGATTTTGAGAAGCAGTCTTGTTCTGTACACTGTCTGGATCTGTTGACCCAGAGTGCTTGGATTAAACATACAGTAGCTAGCTTATGATCTTCTTCACAGATTATAGTAGAAGCCGGTTCTGTTAGTGAGTGTGCTTTCCCGTAACCTGTATACGCTCAGAGTCAATGTTCACTTAAATATTGTGCTTTCGACGTCCATCCTGCTGCTCCGGCTTCGGCCAACTCAGTTGGAAGTGACATAAGAGGCGGCTGAGGTGAACAGTTGAACTAACTGTACAGTACATGTGGCCTATAGGGAGAAGACTGAGCTAAGATGTTTAGTTGTGGTACATTCTACAATAACGCATTGCTGTCAGAATTACAGAAACTTTCAAATTAAATCAGAGAAAAGAAAAAAAAAAAGGAAAACGTCTAAAAAATGTAAAACCAACCCCTCAGACGTCCATGTCATAATAGTTAAATAAAGACTCTGTCCTGGCACTTGTAAGTGTGATAACTAGATTCTACCAAGGCCTATCGAGTAAGGCTACAACATGCAGCCTGAGTCAAGACGCCAGATCTCCCATTCTCCGCTCATAAAAACATATATATCAAAGGCATTTGCAACCAATGTCTCTCTAGTAAACCAGGCTCTCATATTTAGTCACTGTTACGTAGCGTGTTCTCATGAGCTCCAAACAACGCAACTCATAGCCGGAGACAGCGGCGGTTCTCGTTCGTCGCCCTGTCTTTCCAGAGCGGACGTCTCCCGACTGCTCAAGCTTCCGACATTTTGATTCCCACCCTCTGATTTTCCGGAGGAAGTTCATGCGAAGAAAGAAGAGCAGGGAAGTGATTATCAAACACTGAAGGTCCCTCCTCCTTCAGGACACAGTGGAGGCCGCCAGCGTCACCCTCGGGTACCAATGGTGTCTCGAGGCGGGAGCTGTCAGCCGCTGAACGCAGCCGTGCTCTCCTCCATCTCGCCCTCCACTGTTTGCTAGTTCATTTGGGAAGATCACAGTAGAAGTGTTGAGTTCTCGTGTGGAGTCCAATCCTCAACTCTCGAATTATTTCCATTTCTTTCGAAACTGTTTGGATTCTTCAACAGTTCAGGACCGCCTGGCCTGTGTCCGTCAGCAGGGAGAAGCAGTGGTTCAGTGTGTTGAGCTGTAGGGCTGCCCATTACGAGGGCCTGCTACCTGGTGTGGACCAGCTCCTCTCTGAGCCAGCTGGGCAGCGGCTGGCCCATCCTGTAGAGCAGCTTTGACAGCTCAATGTTGTGATCCCTATAGTATTCCCTGAGGAACCCCTGGGACTGAAGGAGAGAAAAAGGAAAGATGAAATAAAAAAAAAATCAACAACAGAAATAACACAGGTGAAATATTGAGACATAACATATCTCTTGCTAAGGATCTTACCTCAGCGTCCATGTCAGGGTACCTGCGCCCTTTACTCTTCCCCAGACACTTGGTCTTCCCTCCCTCCAGCAACTGACACCAGAAACCTTTCTTAGGATCGAACCTGTTCACAAAAGAGAATAAATGAAGTTAATAGGGGAAGTCTCCTTCAGATCCAAAGCACCACATTTCACTGCTTCCATGTTTTTCTACTTCCTGCTTGGGTCTGAACGCCAAAGTCTATTCCTTTGTTTTATTTCCTTCTTATTCACTCCTGATTGAAATTACATACATGATTACTTATTAATGTCATCCCATGGTTCCTTCACAAAACATTTTACGACAGTGACCTGCTGGTTGTGCAATTTTTTCCATGGGCCAAGTAAAACACTCAAGGATCTTTTTTTTTTTAAATCATACACGTGCTGAACAGTGACTGGGATCTACCAGATCTGAACAACAGCTAATATAAACCATAGAGCCTAAAGGTATAAATCAATCTGAACATTAATTTGTAAACCTGCCAGTTGGAGACTTTAAACTGTGAAGGAATGAGAGTGAAGGAGGATACTCACGCTAGGATCTTGTGGTAGTTGATGATGTTGGTGAGGCTTAAAAACTTCTGGATTTTATCCATGATTGAGGCGGGCTCCGTCTTCAGCATCTGTCCATCTAAGACCAACAGCTGAGCGAGACACAAACAGAATCAAATATTAGAACAGAAACAGGAGTCGAGTAAAACTGAAGAGTTTCACTCAGCTCGTTTTCCTCATGTTCAAGAGGATTTAAAGCACTGGTGGTAAGGATGGCACAAGCCACCCCCCCACAATGTGCATGGAAACACACACTGTACCTGGCTGGAGTGGTAGTGGCTGAGCCAGCGGTCCAGGTGGATGGCGTACCAGCCTGGCAACAGACAGCGATTCTGGAGGACCCGTAGTTTGAGTGGAGCGTCGTGGCCTGCAGTGATGACGTCGTGGAAAGAGTATTTCAACGCCACCTGATCATCATGGGCTCTTTGGTGCTGAAGGCGGATGGGGATGTGAGTCATTTCAAGAGGTTAAGTATGAAATCAATTCCTGATCACATTATATCAGACTGACTCTTATTTAAACCAGCACATGCAGAGACATTCATCTGGGTTACCAGTGACTGACCTGGTACCAAGAGTAAGCTCGGTCTGCAGGGTTGATGAGGATGGTGACGATCTTAGCTTTGGGCAGGAGAGCTGCGGCTCGCTCAGCGGCCACTTCAGAGTCAAAGTAGTTGGCGCTCTTCTCAAAGTAGTAGTCTGAACTGGTGTTGGAGGGCAGAGGGAAGTACTCCATGTACCTAACACAAAACATGCAAAGTGTTGCAAGCAGTTAATCTGGTGATAAGTTGGCTCTCCGTAGATCAGCATCATTTCTCTGCTGCCTGTGTGGGTGATCGGCCATGTGCAACCGCTCCGCACCTCACGTACTAAAATACATCGAGCAACACCACACAATGTTAATGTTTGGTAGCAGCCCACTCACAGAAATGGGCAGCTCGCCAAGTGAATTTTGCATTCAACTCTTCAGGTGCTGAGTGTGTGAAGTCACTGATGCATCTTTAAAAATCAATTCAACCTCCAGGAAACTCAAAATAGATAATAAAAAAATAATAAAGTTAATTGTTTCGCAGCTCTCGTAGCGGTTTTGTTGTTGTGTGGGGTCCTGGCATCATTTGCAATTTGATTCTAGATTTTATTATTTTAAACATAAACATGCCATCTGTTGAATGAGAGTCAGATTAAACTATAATGTTTTTAACTCTAAAGGATTTGCACAATTTCCTTAATAACAGTTACTATTACAAACTATATTCTGAACATTTAAATTACATTGCAGCAAAATGCGTGTCCATTATTTATAGCACCTAAACAAGACCTTTGTCCTCCATGATTTAATGTATTTGCGCTAATACAATATTTGCACATTTTATTTTGCAGTATTGATTGCAGGTGATCAGAGGAACACAAACATGTTCTGAACTCATCAAATTATAAGCAAAAGAAAGATTAAAAACAATCATTAACATGTATAATGTGGGCATTTCTAACAGTGTAGCTAAGCGTAGCTGATGGCTAACTGCTGCCTCAGCACAGCCAAGCTACAAAGTACCAAGGTGCTTGTGAGGTTTCTTACCAGTCGATGCCTCTGTGGTAGTTGTGTCCATTGAAGAACTGGATCTCCTCAAAGGTCTCCTTGCTGGGGTAGTTACTGGTCAGGTCGGGGTGCATGCCAAGAAACAGGTAGAGTGCTGTTGTGCCTGTGAGGGCAAAGACAGAACGGGGGTGTAAATAAGAGGGAGAAAATAAAGGAATAAAAGAGCAAGATGTTTGACACAGTGCATATTCTGTCATCTATGATCTTCAGGCCTGTACAACAAATCATTCTTCTGTTTACACTCAACATTCAGTCTACTATTGCTGTGTTTTTTTCTCTTCAAAGAAATAATCTCAAAATAATTCAAACTGCTAAAAAACCTGTCAATCGACTTCTACTTTGAACTGAATGAGAGGCCTTGTTCTAGTTTCCAACTCCGGCCTGTAGGGGGTGCTGAAGTACCGCGCCTCACCTGTCTTTTGAGGGCCGATGACGAGCAGTTTGGGGAAGCGGTCACATGTTTTCTCTTTGGACCAGATGTCCTTGTGCCTTTTGTCCTCGCAGGGATCCTGTAGCCACAGAAAGATAAACAATCCTTTGTTTAAGTCTGGTTTCAAGCAAAAGTGAAACAAATATGTGAATTATTAAAACACAAAAGTAACATTGTTAACCTCGGTTTACTCAAATGATCTCCAGGCACATCAACAAAGGAAATTACCTTTGAAGAAAACAGGTTAGGATGGGTAACAGCATCTATCCAGGCCCAGCGACAAAGCAATGCATTGTTCATGACCGAAGCCACACACGCACTGTGTCTGGATATGAGCTGCATGCGAAGGCTTCAAGCTATTTCTGTGTCATGTCCTATTTAACGTATTCTTTAACAGAAATATAAATCAGCTATATTCTATTTTTATTGCAGTAATCTATTACCGAAATGGAGGCTGTCCACCTTACGCAAACTTTGGTGTAGTGAAAACTAAAATGTGTTGGTTACATTATGTCATCGTCAGCCCGTTCTGCTCACCTGCCAGAGGGGGTCCCTCTCAGAGGGGAACAGGCTGAAGTACTTCTGAGCCAGTTGAATAGGCGGCAGCGTCTGCATCTTTAAATTGGTCCACGTCTGCACGAACATCACCAGGCTTTTAAAGGTGTACAGGCCGAGGCGATCGTTCCCATAGTTGGACAGATGGGTCATGAAGATACTGATCTGTGGATGGACGGAACGAGAAGACAATGTTTAATTCAAGGAGATGAAGATGTTTTCTGGTAGACGCTGTGCGGTATATGACATTCATTCATGTTTTGATTGATTAATTTTTGTTATGTGCCTCTTACACATTATGTGCACAGCATGAACAGGCTGGTAAGACACCAATATTTAGAAAAAGTATCCCCCAAAAAATAAAGAAACCAGAGCAGAAGCATCAATAACAAATACAAACAAATAATCCATCTTGACCTTGATTTTTCCATGATTTATAAACAAAGTTAGCCAACTTATAAGCATTAAAATTTAACCACCATTCCCTTCTGTCATCAGTACAGTAGAGCATTTCCGGATTTTGACATTTAAAGCAATATAGATTTT
Organism: Pleuronectes platessa; assembly: GCF_947347685.1. Classification (NCBI taxonomy): domain Eukaryota; kingdom Metazoa; phylum Chordata; class Actinopteri; order Pleuronectiformes; family Pleuronectidae; genus Pleuronectes; species Pleuronectes platessa. Next base: position 19,041,927 of record NC_070633.1, read on the forward strand.
CTTCACTCCCTCTCTCCCTTATCTCTCTCTCTCCCCTTTTTTCCACCCATCTCTCTTCTCCTCCCCATTTTCCTCTGCTCACCCCAACCGCCCACATTGAATCTGGTTCTGCTGGAGGTTTCTTCCAGTAAACGTGGGAGTTTTTCTCTCTCCACAGTCGGCAAAGTGTTGCTCATTGTGGGAACTGATGGGTTTCTCTAAAAAGGTTAAAGTCTTGACCTTTTATTTAAAGTGTCTCGTGATAATTATATTATGGTTTGGCGCTATACAAATAAAAAAGAATTGAATAATAAGGAAAACAAACAAACGTTTTCATCAGTGATAAATAGAACGACAAAGTGCTGAGCATTTGATGGTTCCAGCTTCTCAATTCATTATTTTATTAGTCATATATCAGAGCACATTTATTATTTTATCTCGTCTTTACAAGGACCAGCAGATTGTGCAGGGGTTTGAAAGGTGTTGCACATATGGTTATAATAAAAGTAATCTTTTTTTTATCATCCGACAACAAAACCTGATGAATAACAGTCATTTTACTGGGTGTATTTTCGACTCAAATAAAAGGAGCTTTACCACTGGTGAAAAATGAGAAAGCACGACATCGACGTCACTGAATGAGACACCGATGAGTCACTGTTCTCCCGCTCATCTAAATTTTACTTTAGACCACCATATAATGGGTTTTCTATGTGCACGAGACAAAAGCTTTTGTTGTGAGCTTGTGTTATTTCACTCACTGGGTTCAGCAGAACGGTTTGGAAGAGTTCTCCTCCGTTGATGAGTTTGTCTAGTTCATTGGGACTGCTTGGGTAGTCTTTGTAGAAGATAGTGTGTGTGAAAAGGCCGCATGTCTGCCTGGGCAGCACCTGTGATACAAACAAACACAATGTCACCTAATAAACCAACAAAAACAAAACTAAAATTACAAAGCAACGCATTCAGCAATAACACACAGAGCACCAGGCCACTGCTGGGAGCGGAGCGGAGCCGTCACTTCTCCAGGCAGTTACTCCACACATTGTTTGCCTTCAATAAAAAAATTTCAGATTATGCAGCTCATCTGGCCAAAGCAAACCTTTTATTCACTGAATCTATATGAAAATTCATGGAAAGGCTTCTGCAGTTTAAAGTGTCTGGGGAACTGAATATCAATCATCAGTGAGCAGTGGAGACTGTCCATTCATACAGCACTATCTCAAGGACGGGAACAGAGCAGAGAGACCACACAGGCAGACTGAATGCCAACACTAGAAAGGAGCTGGACTGAGGCTGCACTGTTTCCTATCAGTGCTGAAGGTCAACCTGGGAAAAATAGATAAGGATTTTTTCTCCCTTCCTTTGAGCCTCTTGAGTATAATATTCAACTTCAATTTTGTTCTCATAACTGTATTATTCAGCACCAGCTACTGCTGTGTAGCTAAATAAAGTGCAGTTTTTTTTCCTGACATTTCGCTGTTGACATTTTCAGTGAGTTGTTGTGTGCACGCTCCACCTATGCTGTTGCCAGAGATGTCAGTCTCTGTTATGGCGCTGAGGCCTGCTAGGCAGCGCGACCCAGACAGGTGTCTCATGCAAGACTGGTTCACTTGACTACATTACGTCTCCTGCTCCTTGGAAGAATACAACAGCGCGGCCAGACTAATGAGATGATTCGCTTCTTTTGGGAATTCTGTTGTCTCATTGATATATGGTAAAAGACAACAAGATTCCACTGTGCGTCTTTGGGGACAAGACGTAGTCAAGGAGGAATCGAGGATGATGGACAAATGCAGGATGGAGAACGACCGCTGGCCTTGGGATAGGAATAAATACAAAAGAACTGGAGGAGGTGGAGATGGAGTGATACTTAATGAATGATGGATAGCTTATGTAGATGGTAAAAAGAACCCTGAAAGGGATTACTGGCTGAAAAGTAACGGGTGTTGAGAAGCAAAGTGGAGGAAAAGCAACAGGCTGGAGGTAACAAGATAATGAGGCCTGATGGATGCCAGGGTGTATGAGTGGTGCTCTTACACTAATGCCGCTGTGGATGAAACCTCGCCGGAAGCGAGCAGGCTTCAGGTGCGGGTACTCCTCTGTGCTCGTCACTTTGATGCCCCACACCTTCTTCCAGGCATCGTACAGCTGAATGTGGACAGGGTAGACGCCTGAGTGGTGTGGCGCTACCGCGTAGCCCATGTTAGTGGGGATCCCGTGTTCCTGGGGGACGGAAATACACGAGTGACAGTTAAAAAGACAAGATGAAGAGAGAATGGAAAGGTGCCAGGAGCAAGACTCACTAAAAACAATGATATTCATCTGTGAGTAAGTTAAAATGATTTTCAAGGCATCAGACCGCTTTTTCATACAATTTATGATCAGCATTTACTTCAACTATTGCAGTGGCCATTCTAAACTGGACTGTTTGGAAATGGTTGGTTGTTTGGCCTGTTGTGATGCTGGTTGCAGCTTTGTTTCTGTAACTGTAAAAGTGACCTGCAGTAATTGAGCTTAGGTGAGTAAAGACTCCGAGGTCCACAGAACCCTGAAGCTGCACCACAGCTGCTGCACAAAGAGCTGCCCGACTGATTATTCAAAGTCAAATGAAGTAGACTCAGTACAAAGAACCCTGAACTTGAGAATCAGTTATCATGAAGACGCTGTTGCTGCGATCGTCAATGTCACTCACAGTGATGAGTCCCAGCCACCGCTGCTACTGAGCGCTGGTCGCCTGATTATTCAAAGTTTATTGACATGAACATGAACATATAATGCAAAATTCAACACTGCACTTCCTCAAGCCCTTATCAAAACGCCAAGTCAGGTGTGAAGCCGATAAGATTAAAGATTCTCGAGATATGTGAACCACATTCAGACAGATAGAGAATTCCAGAATTATAAGATAGATAACAGGTTTTAACAGCAGTGACAGATTCCATCATGCCCGTGCTGGATTCACACTGCCGAAATAAGTATGAGGAAATCAGATGAAAATTGATACAGGATGTAATCCTAAGTTATTTGATTTTATTGATACAAACCTGTTTGCCGCCTTTATGCTGCGCCTGAGCTGTTGCACAGCATCAACTGGCCTTTATTGTGAATCTGGCTGAGGAAATGCACTGCACTTGTCGCAACAATTTGGGTTGACACTGATCGTTAATCAAAAATAATTTGAACTAATGAAATAAGTCATTTTCTGCAGTGTTTTTTGTTTGAGGATCATTTTTAAATAATGCAAGTGAGAAATTGAACAGGAAGCAGCAGCCACGGTGATGAAGAGCTGCAGGCGACAGAAAACACATCTCCAACTCCGCAGCAAAGTAACCAGTTCCACTGTGCTGCTGGCCTCAGACTGACCAATAGCATATCGCTCACCCAGAGCTGGGATCTGACCCCTCACCCCCCGACTCACCATAGCAAATTTCTTGTTGAGCAACATCTGCTCAGCCAACACCGACTGGTTGTGGAATAGATGTGGCTGCATGTGGCTCCACATGTGAGGAAACCACCAAAACTCCTTCACGTAGGAAAGCAGCAGGTCGTCTCCCAGGTCCTCCTCATCAGAGCCTAGAAGGTGGACAGTCACACGGGAAAGGAGGAAGGAGATAGAAAAAGAGACGAAGGAGTGAAAAGATAAGAAACGGTCAGATAAAGGGAGAATCAAAAGGTGAAAATGAGTCCGTGATGATAAAAAGGGAGGCAGTGAAAGTCAAAGAAGAAGTTCAGATATGGAAGGGAGGAGTGTGGGGGATGACACGAAGTAGAAGAAAAGCAGTAGAGATTCTAAACTATCATGAATACAGACTCTACAGTGTCAGAAGTGTTTTCTCTTTAAGTTTAGTGCACGCTCTTATATATTTCCGCTTGATCTAACGGCAGTAAAGGTTCTCTTCAGAGGCCACATCTTACCAGCGTGAAAGAATTTCCCTGAGAAGCCCAGATTGAAGGTGAAGTTGGGCACATGGGTGCGCAGCTCCCTCTGTGTCTCCAGCAGGGCCTGAAACGGTGGGAGAAAAGAGCAGTGGGTCAATCCATGGTGTGCGCTCACACTAGTGCACGATCGCATTGATGAGGAGGCGAGAGCACGCAGGCACACGCATGCCCACATACATATTTCATTCTGCAAGTTTCTTTCAGTAAACATCCAACATCCACTCCCAGTTGCTTCACTGCGCTCCTCCATTCTGTTTGATATTTTGCTCTCTTCTGATTTGGGTGTTTGTTTCATTTGATCTCCGCGCTGGATAATACTCCCAGCACACACCCTCTCTCACTCTCTGCGTCTTGTCAGGGGGTGATTTGTTCCTAAAAGCTGTTGCTGTTGCGAGTGAGGAGGCCTTGATGCTTCTTCCATAAGTATTTCTTACACCCTCTGCCGCCACATGCGAGGGGGGCCTGTTTTGCTCTGAGGGGACACAAGCAAGGAACTTTTCAACATTCTTTGTATGTGTCTGGGCCCCTGAAATATTCATTGCTCTGGAGCTTCTGTGACAGCGTGAGCAGTGGGGCCTGTCAGCTTTGAGCAGCCTACTGGGATGAACGCATTCAAAAGGAGAAGAGGAGCAAGAAGAACGGGGTTTCTTTATGACTGGCAGAAGATAGCACATGCAATGTGTGAGGCACTTCTTATTTTTCTGCTAAGGGCTGTTGAAAACACTGGTTGATGAATACATAAGTGGGTTCAGTTCCTATTAAATAACTTTCTTAACGATTCAAAAACAGACGCAGCACACTCACAAACTCACCTTTACATCAGGCACCTTCATGCGCGTGCCCTCTTTGCCCACAAAGATGTCATCTATGTCCACCAGCATGTAGCGCTCCAGGGACAGCGAGAGGCGCTTCCCTGTCAGAAAAGCAACAGCATCCACAAACACCAGCTTGTGCAGCCAGAAGACCAAGTTGTTACCGAACAGGACCCTCTGGATGCCATCGTGGAGCCCCAGGTCCTGCACCACAGATGGGAGCAGGGCGGCGTTCTGCCCCATCGACGCAATGCTCTCGGCCGATTGGGTCTTGGCCAGCAGCACGGGCTCGTATGTTGAGTGGTTGGACTGGAAAACGGTCCAGTCGTCCCCCGGGAGAGGACCTGGCAGGGGCTGCCCCGATCGAGTTATAAAGAGCAGAGGGGACTTGGGGTTGACCGTGCAGTCCTTCAGACCCAAGTTAGAGTGCAGAAAGAGGGGGAAGCCTTTCAGCTGTGCACTGAGCAGACTGTTTTCATTGGCCTGATCAGCAGAGAGACAGAAACAAGAGAGAAATCACACAAATTCATCATACACCAGAGTGATGAAGACAGAAACTTATAAGATATAATTCCCCCAATTTCTCCAATCATGTGTGAAATAAGGAATGTCAGGCCTACTCATATGTGAAGGCATGAGGCAGCTTCTACCTGCTAAGCTCAATCTGCTATGCTCCGAGATTGCAGTCAAAATGAATCACCTCCTGCCGTGTCCTCTAAGATTCAAAGACGGTTGGTTCGGTGATTATTCATTGAAATTTTCCCTCCTACATTTGTCATTCTCTCCATCTCTCTCACACCACTACAACCGAGGATATACAAATTCCACCGTCTCTTGCTATTTCACTTCTGAATTACTTTAAACTTTCCCACTGTGCGTGTGGGCGTTGGTGACAGCATCATTAAGTTAACACTGATATGCACTGGCTTGTGTCCACACTGGGGCTGCTGATATCTTTGCATTGCGGAGACCAACCATACTTGATTTCTGAGGCACACAACAATATACATATTATATTGTAAAATAATGCATTCTTTTATTTTAACTTCATCTTTCTTTCATCATTACTATAGGCCCGAAGCTGCCATTGTTGTATATGTTACGAAAAATCCAATATTTCCACCAAATAGGAAAATAAATAACGTTCCATGTGGTTTTTTTTTGTCAGAAATGAATTTCTTCTATTATATACATAATATATATATATATATATGTTTTCACCTCCGGCTATCTTTCTGTTTGTCAGCAAGATTTCACAAAAAATACTAAAAGGATTTCATCAAACTTGGTGTAAAGATTGGCCATACACGAACCCATTAAATGTTTGCGCAGATTTGGATAAAGAGTTGAATCCAGGAATTTATTTTACTTTCATTAACATTGCGAAATAGGATTTTTTTTAAAATTTTCCTTGACTTCTCAGAGAATAATTTATGGATCTTGATGAAAATAATCAGGCATATTTGGTATATGCTTTGGTGCCATTCTAGTTTAAACCAATTTTATATAAAAAAATAACCATACATAAAATATAAGTAATTGAAACACCAGACAACACAGATTAAATGACCATACAGCTGAATCACATCTCTCTTTAGTTTCAACTAAATGGAATAATCTTCACAATGGTAGAATTTGTATCTGATTGCATTTATCTTAGGTGGGTGTACCTAATAAACTGAACTCTACACCGCTCCAGCTCCACTGCAAACAGTTTGTTCAGAAACAGAGCTCTGTGCTGAGTCCAGGTCATTGGGATGTACGCCCTCGCTCCGCTTCCTCCTCTCCCAATAGATGGTAAATCCCACCAGGCTTTCCTGACCTTCACCTACACTGCCTGACATCTCTGCACCACCATCTATGCCTCCATATCTCTCGCTATATTCTTTCTAGGGCTCAGAGATGGTGATTAAAACCATAAGACCTGAAAAGTGGCCCTGGGCAAACAGGCTCAGCTAAGGATTACTGATACAAAAAGAGAGAGAAGGAGAGGGGAGAGAATATCCAGAGCAAATAAAACAAAAGGAGAGAAAACAAGGAACGAGAAACAAGAGACTGGGCGAAAAGAGGGGAAGGAGGCCAGACTACAGAATACAGAAAAACAAGACAGATAGAAAATAAGAGAAATAGTGCAGTGGGATTGAGGCAGGTCCTGTGAATCCCATCTCCTTAGAGACTGTGCAGCCAGATGGACAGGGCAGAAGGTGTGAGTGAGAGGAGGGAGGGAGGGAGGGAGGGAGGGAGGGAAGGAAGGAGGGAGGGAGGGAGGGAGGCAGAGGGAGTGTGCTGTTGTCCTAACCTTGAAGAAGCCAATGATGCCCACTCCATATTCCACGCAGTATTTGTCCAGCAGCTCTCGGTTCCAGGCGTCCAAGTTGACATACTTGAGGATGTTCTCATAAATCACCAGTGTGAAACGGCCTCGCTCTTTGTCTGTCAACGTGGGCATGTCCCCTTTACCGGGAGAGATCTCAGTCCGGTACCTGAACCGGCCGGACTCCAGAATGGCCACAATCTCCTGACCCAGTTGAGAATACTGGCTTTCCACAAACACCAGAACCACAGGATCTGTCCTGGCCCCTCCGGGATCCACCCCGGGGCCCCCGGAAATGCCCTGGAGAGGCAGCAGTCTGGACGGCGTGACCCTCGGGTCATCGGAGTCGGCGGACGCACCTTCGGCTCCAGACACGCCCCCTCCCGATGGCTCCAGCTCTCGCTTGACGCCATAGAGGAAGTAGGCAGAGATGCAGACGCTGACGGTGCAGAAGAGGAAGAGGAGGAGGAGGGAGGTCTGCAGGGGGAGGAGACGGACCAGCCGACGGAGGCGTGTCACACATCCCAGCATCGTCTCGCCCCCACACCGGCCCAGCAACACGCCTTGGGGGCAGTCTCTCTTGGTGTGCGTCAAAAACAGCGAGCAGCGATTATTCACAACAAAGCGAGTCTTGCTATGGAGCGAAATACAAATGGCGTTAAGGTACCAGCTGCAGCAGCTACTGGAGAAAGAAATGAGACGGTCTCACGTTGGCTCTCCCTCATATTGCAGCGCTTCTTATGTCACCATGGCAAAGAAATGGGGGGCCTCGGACCACTGGTACACACTGATGCCTCAGAAGGAGATTTGGCAGGCCGAGTCACTAGTGCAGAAAGATGATGGAAGACTCCATCACCTGTCCATCATGCGAACCTGCCAACCATGTGCCGACTAGATTTTGCTGCAGTCTTTTGATTGGAGAATGATCTCGGGAGGAAAGTGAGGTCACCCAGGTCATCTCAACAGCACCATTTCCTCAGGATCGAAACTCTTGACCTAGAAAACAGTGACACAGAAGCAAATAATGTTAAAATATGAAAATATCAGATTCTATAGAACAAACAACATATTGCTTTCTTTTGTTTTGCAGGTTTAGCAGCGTGTGGGAGACGTGTGCATGCTGACAGTGCCAACGCTCCAAAAGTTCACTCCAAAGTAGTCACCTACACAGAGTAAGAGCTGCCAATAACACACACACACACACACACACACACACACACACACACACACAGAGAGAGAAAGAAAGAAAGAAAAAATAAATCACCCACTCATGCAGCCTCCACACAATCAATAAGCAGAATGTGAGTGACAACAAAGCCTTAGGGCAAACCAATTCCCAATTCAGTCCAGTGGTGAAGCCATCACCCGTGGGGACACTCGTCTTCCATTTCCCTAAAATCCTCACACTATCGAGACCGGAATGAAAGGCAAGAGACGGGAGAGAAACAAGCTGACGGGAGGGAAATTATCCAAGAGCAAAGGAGTGGGTGACAGTGACAGACAGACCTGGCAACAATAAGGGTCCTTCACTCCGGGAGAATTACCCCACCCCCTTATCACACTCTATATACACTCCTAAACCCCTCTCTGCAGGCCTGTGGTAATATACAGACCCTTTAGTCCGTCTTCATCAAGCAGAGTGTGAAAAGTACAAGATGCAGCATGAGAACAGTGTGAGCTAGTCACTTACAAAAACATCATTTCTCCATTTAGAGGCCCGTAGGAGAGAATGAGACCAAGCACACACTACCGTTGCATGGAAATACTCTGTCTACACAAACACACTCACGCAAATATACACACACCCTTTTATAAAACCCTAGATACCACATTAGAGCAGAGTCACAACCCTCTCAACCCAGACACATTAAACGGTGACCACCAAGCCCATAAAGACTCTTCAGACACAAATCAGACATAAAATGGATTTGATAATGTCATCAAAGGGTTTATTAGTTTCTCTATAAACCAGGGTTTGATTAAAGGTGACTATCATTAAAAATACAACAGTGGCCATACTGTGCTCAGCGTAGCAAATCCTGTGGGCAACGATCATCCATCTGACGGCATTACGATCAATACATTATTGATTTTACACAGCTTGATAGGAGATCATACCATACATTTTGTCCAAGAGAATTCCAGAAAGATAATCACTTGATCGTTGACGTTATCATTCATTTGCACACAGGGCTACAAGGACCAAAAATCGAACTCCCATAGTGTCCCTTTAATGTGATGGAGGTCAGCCTTCTGCCGAACATCTCTGCCCCCTCTTGGCCTTCCAGCCAAGCTCAACAGGACGCCTTAAATCTGCTTGCCAGTGCAGCAGAAGAAACTCTCACTCCCTTTTCTCTGAGTCTCGTCCAAGTCTCCTCTTCACAGGGAGGCAGAGTGTAATGTAAAGCGAGGCCGTGAAAGAAACAGTGGGCGTTCAGAGAATGTATCGCAGTGGAGCCGACAAAAACCAACAGCCCTGGTCGCTTAAAGATCCCCCGGTACCTTGTTTGTTCATTTCGGAGGGAGCAGGGGTTCGTGCCACGGCATATCAGCGTATGATTAGCCACAGGAAGTGGCCGCTGCACCAAACAGTGAAGCAGAGAGAAGACGAAGGGAATAGACTTTCAACATTACAGGCTCAACTGTTATTTCAGGTCACTTGGGCCCAGAACATGTGCTGTTGCCTAAAATAAAACTTTCCATTGATGAAGTTTATCTTTAACAAATTCTATTTATAAAGTCTGAGGCAACAACTCATTAGATATTTCAATAGCACAATCTATAGATTATTATTTTCATCACTGACTAATCTGGTAGCTATTTAATTGAATGGTTATTTATCTGTTCAGCCTTTATTATACATGGACTGCAACAGAAATCGAACTAAACAATGGTAAAAAGAGAAAAGAGCCGCTACAGATTACATATGAGATGCTGTTTGGAAAAGCTCCTTGACAAGTGACAAAAAATAGTCAAGTATCAAGGTTGTTGGTTAATTTTCAGTTTAGTTTGATTAAGAACCTGATGATTTACCAGTTGGCTGATAGGAGTTGACCAATATGAGCTTTTAAGATATATCAATATCAGTTTTTGTTTAGCAATATGAAATTCTAATTTTACAGAATAAACAATGCAGGAAATATGTGGATTTATGTTAATAATCATTGCACAGAAAAATTTGGATTTACTTAATTTAACTTTTATATATTTGGTTGTATCTGTGCTCTTGTGTTATTAATACTTATTGATAATAAAGCTTATGGTTAAAATGTAAAAATATCAAGCCTCATATTTCTTTCTCATACGGGTTAGATATCACCTAGAGAATCATCAATCTATTTTCTATCTAAGCCCCAACATTCAAGAAACAATGTGTTCTTAATGATTAATCAGAATGAAGATATGGCCGACGTCTGCAGAAAGACATTGGGCTCTGCCTTGACTTTTAACCACGCTGCTGACATGGCTTGGGAGCAGATTAAATGGTGAGACAACACAAACACAGCAGGGACACAGAAAGGCTCGTTTCTTGCCCAATTTGCAGCTGTGATTACGTCCAACCAATGTTGACCTTCAGTCTGTGATGCAGGGAGCGACAACTGAAGGAAAGAGAGGAGGGGGAGATGTGTGATGCTGGCCAGAGTGTGGGGAGCAAGAGAGGAGCTGACACTGAGAGCTCAAGGCCTAAAGTGTGAAGCAGGATGGCTAAATGGAGACTATAATACATTAGACTATAATGGAGATAAGGATATAGCACAGCCCGAACAGAATAATGGCTAATGGATCTCAAATGTCTGCTCTTCTATACAACCTAATGCGTCTACTTTATGTGCTATGTATAATATACACCTTAGAAGTCGAGATACAACCACAAATGCTCCTCCGTCCTCCTCCTCTCCAAAATAATAGATGCAAAAATGCAGAGCAGGAAGAAAATGGAACATGAATATTTCATGTTAAGCAGAAGCTCATACAAGGTATTTCCAGCAGACATAGTCATAAGGTATAGAGCAGCCAAAAGGTGTGCAGAGCCTGAGAGCCACGTTTCAGTCTGTCAACGAGAATCAGTGTTTTAAGTCATGCATAAAGAAGAGGCGAATGGAGACTAATGTGCCAACCTTTTCATTCCCAATGATGGAAGGAGCTCAGACTGAATATGAGCGCTGTAATTGCACACGTGGATTATAAGTCTCCCTAAATGGAGCTGGCAGATCGGCCGATAAGAGGAACTAGCAAATGCAAAGCAAAAAAAAAGGAGATACTCAAAAATATTAAGTGGAAATGGAGACAAAGGCCGAGGAAAAGGAGAGGATGATGCAGGAAAATGGTGCGAGATATAAGCGAGAAACTCAGCCCCAAGGGCGATCATTAATCTTGCAGCTTTGAAAACATCAATTAAAATATATACCTCCTGATTTTATAGCAGCTGAATGACGTGACAGAATGAAGTGGCGGAAGAGTAAACAATGGCAGGTGACGGCCGAGAGGAGGGACAAATTGCATTTCCTCATGGTGGGTGGTCACTCTAAACCTGCTTGCTCTACATCATGGGATGCAGGCCAAGACCATACTGCTAGATTAATGAGAGGCGATGAGGAACAGGAGGACGGAGCCTGGTCCTCAGCTGTAACAACTCTCTAGATAAACACCGGTAAGGTTGGCCATATGTAGCTTCGCACGTCCCGTCTCCTCCGTCCCCCTCCCTCCATGACACTTCTTTTTAACAGTGTGAATAACACTAAGTGCCCCAGGGCTTTTGAGGAGAGCCAGTACATTAACACTGTCAGGCGAGAGTCTGCCTGGCTGGAGGTGATCCCTTCAACAAATAAACTTGTAAAGTAGAGCTGGACCCTCTGAGCCCCTCGGGTCCCGGCTCTTCCCTCTTCCCCCTTCTCCCCCTGTTGCCCCGCTGCCCGATCCGTCCCCTTGCCGCTGACTGACAGAAATAAAACGACGACCCTCTGTGTTCAATCTCCACAGGCCTTGGCAACCGCACGTTCTCCATGGAAACGCTGAAGTTGCGTCGTGTTCAGTGGCATGGAGAAAACGCAGAAGGAAAAAGAGGGAGAACGGCTAATCCACTCATCAAAAGGCTACTGTTGTTCCTGCTACTGTCACTTTTCTGCCTTTGACTGTGTATTGATGCGCTTGCACCAAAGTGGCTTGATCAAAGCGGACACAGACCCGAGAGACTCATTAGAAGATCTACAATCCAAACGATCTCACTACAAAAGAAGAGCACACACGTTTTGTTTGTGGTTATTCCTGAACAAATATGACTTGATCTTTTGTGCAAACACTCAGGTCTCACAAACACACAAACAGGCTCGGGCTGACCGTTTGAATTGTTCCAGTTGGGGGCAGGGGTCAAGGTTAAATGGGTAGGAATGACGCCAGTGTAATCCCTAATCTGTAATCCTGTTAATCTCAACACTGCAAACAGTACCAAATGTGCTTATGCCAGCTCTGTTACTGTGTGCGATGCCTTGAGGGGATTAAGAAACAAGACACAATCGAATGAGAGGAGGCGAGGACCGAACATTATTTTAAGAGAGGTGTCAAATGCTATGAATCTTCACTCCTACTCTTATTTTTATGGTGCATGTGTTGTTCATTTAGAGGCCTTCACTAAAACCCAAGGCGACAAACTCCAAAGTCGGAGGGGTTGAGGGCTGCTGTCGACATCTGCAAGAGCCACTGTGTTAGAATTCTCCACCATAAGCAGTAAGAAGCAAAGCTAAAGCAAATTTCTGCATTTGCATTCAGCCTCCTACCCTCTCTTGTGAGAGATTAAACTTCAAAAAGCAAATTTTTCATATTTCTTTTGAAGCACATTTGAAGCAACAAACAGGCACATGAGAGGAGCATGAACTCGACTTCTTTAAGGGGATGCTTTATTTCCCTACGTCTTTTTTATGCTTAAGCCAGCCCTGGCAGTCATCAATATAGAATCAATCAATCAGAAATTTAAATTCCATTTCATGCATTCATTGTGCCTGTTGTGATTAAAGGCTCAGGCCGTGAAATAGTGTGGAACGTGTGGCGGCGTATCCTCACTACGGCTCCTGCCTCCCACCCTTCAGCAAATCTGAATGCTCAAGTAGGCAGTTTCATTTTAGCTGCAAACATTTACACCGACACTTCCCTCTCTCTCTGTCTCATCAATTCATTTCATGCCACTGCATGAAGGACAGTGGACTCGGGAGGCGAATATAGTTTTGCCTTCTAATTCTCTAGAAAGTGACTTTCAGACCATTTCCTCTACCAAACCATGCGGCTGAATTATCACATCATTTTTCAGTACCTCAATTTACTGTCCCCAAGACTGAGGCAATTTCACAGAAGAAAAATGCCTTTCCTCAGTTCGCCTGTGCCCCTCCAATTACATCTCAAGGCCCTACTTGAAGACCTCGATCCCAGCGCTGTCATAATTAAAATGATTGCAATGTTATTCGTCGAGACACTAATGGGACAAAGAGGCAGAATCATCTTCAAATCCAGACAAAGGAGTGCAATCTTTTCCAAAAGAGCAATTAACAATAGAACGGAAGACCGCAGAAGTGTGTTCAAACACAATCGGGAGAGAAGTGGGGCATCTCTGTACATTCTCCAGCAGATTCCACCTTTAGACTTCCATTAGAGGGATCATGTCAGATCCCATCATCACAGATATCATCATCCAAGAGGATAAGATGAGCAGGCAGGCATAATGGTGCAATCCTTCATTCATATAATGTGGGGATGATTAGGACCAAGATGAATAAAAACAGAGGGCAGAGAATAAAATATACATGGCACTCTCAGAGTCTTTTTCATCTTAGATAAGACTCCCAAACCTCCCGTCCTCTTCAGATCTGGGCTCTCGAGCAGGAGCTATGGGAACAGGAGGGATCTGAGAGTGTAAGGTAGTGTAAAATGGATTACCTCACAGTGGGAGAAGCAGAGTGGATGAGCAGTGGGAGCTACTGGGGAAAATGTGGATGTGGCGGGGTGGAGACTACGCAAGGACAGGTCGTTAGGGAATGGTAGAGAGCCAAGATGTGAAATGGAGTCTTTCCTCAATGGTATTACCCCCCTGGGCTGAAGAGAAGAGTGGCCAGAGAGAAACCATCATCAATAGCCACAGCCACCTCCATACACCCCATAAAAAGAACCGCACACACATATACACATAAACCCCTAACAACCAGCAGCTCGCTACCACAGTAAATCTATTTATAGACACACTGTGCCCCATTTACAAGCATGGGGACACTGGATCTGTACAATAAAAAAAAAACAGTTGAGAACATGGAAAACATCATTTGTAAACTGCAGCCATTTATTAGCAGTTGTAAGGTAGTCAAGGACGACACAGATAGAAAACACTGCAGTGAGCTGAAACTCCGTGAAGCAGAGGTGTCACCTACGAATCCATCTCGGAGCCCATCGGCTACCATTCGATCACCAATTAGCGTCGGTGGAGGGAACTGCCAATATTCAGGGCTTCCGGTGTAAAGAGTGGATATCAAGGCCAAGACTCTGTCTTACAATCGCTGTAAACCGGTATCAGTTGGTTGAGTCGTCTGTTTCTCTGCACAGAATACAACACACATGAGGATACTTTGAGATGTTTTCGATCCAGATGACATTTTGACTAATCGACATCAACAACTATCTGCATATTAATGCAGATAAATTAAAGAGGCGATGCATTTCAATTTGTTGTGTTCCGCCTCTTTTGCTCCGCGCCTGTGGGCAACCAAAGCCTGCTCAAACGTTATTGGTCAAACTGGAAAGAGAGACCAGAAGGCTTCCAGCCCCTAAATGTTGTCAATCATGTACAAATTCTCATATTCACATGTAGCATCTGTTTAAACTCCAAATCAATTCCTGTGATTCAACGCTTGACAAAGTAATCACACATATGGAGTGGATTGACTGCATGGGCCGAGGACAAAAAGAAACAATTGACCCCACTATGATGCCTCCGCATATGATACATTCCTCTGAGTGACAATGCAGACTTTTAGCCAGCAGCCACCCCAGTTTATGTGTCACTGAAATAAATAATTATTGCCTTCATTCGTCCCTTTCGATGGTTTGACATCATGCATATGGATGTCCTGTGGCGTTGAAATCACACAAGTGACATGTTTATGTGTGGAAATTATAGGAAGGACCTAAAAGCAATGAATTATATCACCCCCTCCGCACTCTACTTCCTCCCTGCTAAAAAATTAAAACATACACTTCCGCGATAAAGGGGGAGCTCACTCTATTGGGTTTGTGAAAGGAGAAATAGGCTTGTATTGTGTCGGACAGCCAACGCAGGGCGCAGGGAGGTGGTGGCAGAGGGAGGAAGGGGTTGGTCATTTATCACTTTTGTCAGTCGTGGTGGAGAGGGGGGGTGGGGCAGAGGGGCTTTCATATAAATTGAGTGTAGGTGGAATCAATGTGGCGTTGTTGGCGAGAGCAGGGAGGGGTGAGGGAGCCAGATCAATGCTGCGGGGAGTGACTGTTTGTTCCCTTTGTTTATCTACCGTCATCTCAGGATGCGGCTGAAGGACAAGGGAGCGTGGCGGGCAGCACAATGTCTCTGATGGGACTGGGAATTCGTAATGGGTCTCCCCTTATACAGACAACATACATCAGTCAGAGGTGAAAGCTGTACTCTTCGTGTCTGCGTGAGTGAACGTGAAGGTTCGGGGGGAGGGTTTCTAAGTGGGGGAGGCAAGTAGAGATAACAGCAGTTGTCAGTTTGGTTTCATTTCACGCTGCTGAGTCTGCCGATCAAATCAACTGCCTATTCAGCGCAGAGAACCAATCCACGGAAACTCTGACCAAGCATAACTGTTTTATTAAGACTGTTACACCTGCAACGGGAGCAGCAATAACAGATTTGCTGACCTGACGTGAACCAGAGATGCTATCAAACGACAACAATGCTCATGGTGACCGCATATGAATAAAAGAAGACGATCAAACAAATGATAAAACCCCAGGCATGCTGTAATATGAGCTGTAGCACACACAAACAATTCAACTGTCCAATTTACTCAATCGGTCCGTGAGAGGCTGAGGGAAAACCGCCGAGCAGAGGATGTAACCTGGGCCATAATAGGGATAAGTATAATTCCTGCTCATGAAATGATGATGAACTAGATTCCAGAGGCCGCCCAGTGAATTTCAGGTATTATCATTGCCAGAGGAGCCCCTACCTCTCTTCCTCAGCCCCCTCCTCCTCCTGCATCTTCCCATCTTTCATGTTCAGATAAGAAACAGCCCACACTGATCCGACCGTGATTCGCGCAGCAGAAATGCGTCCCCATGGGAAAATCACGGTGCGGAAGAATAGCTGACACAAGAGATGAGATTCTGTTTTGCTGCCCATATTTTTGCCTGCGAGATCAAACGGATACGATTTTTCCTCCTGCATGAAAACGCACTGATGATCATCGCTTCAAAGTGCAATCAGGAACAACAGATAAATGGGTGGAAGTGGACATTTGTTTAGAGGGCTGTGTACATTATGTTTTACATAAACAAACAGTACACACTTGACACATGCCCCCATCGAGGTAATTGCAGGCACTAAATGCGTGAAAGCTCCCAACTGCAGAGAAATACCCAGCCTCATGATGGTCTCATTGCAATAACAATAATTATACTCCCAACTGCAGCCCCAGTCATGAATCCTATTACAACTCCTGTGGAATTAGGGTTGTTTTTTTATTTAACTGAGGCTCAGTTCCGACTTTTCAATGCTCTCTTGTACTTTCTGCTTTCAGTCAACACTACCAGAGTCAACCTGCGCTAAATACAGTTTTCCCAAATGACAGCATTAAGCCGCCTTGGACTGTCTCTTTTTCCATGTATGGCATTAGTTTAACTGGATGGCATTCACTAACGACAGTGCCTTTTAATTCAATCAAGCTGCACCAAATTGCACACACTCTAAGATCCATCATTTATTTAATGGGAAATTCGTGAAATAAAAAAATAAAAAACGCCTTATCTCACAACGTTAAAGAGATAAAAGTGACTGGACACACCCCTTTGTCCAAATCCACTCTAAAATGTTCTTTCTTGACACATGTTATGTCATTAGAATGTGAAAACGAATTAAGTACACACCTATTATTAAATGTGTATTAAACACACCCATATCTGGATGATACAACCACCCTATTTTACTAGGGAAAAGGACACTAAACTATGCTTTGTTGTACAGTGAGGTCAACCATTAGGAATGTCTAAATGTGTGCATCACAGCTGTGGAAAAGCCTTCTTCAAAAACTGACCATCTCTGCTCTGAGTACACCAGTGTGAAGGCCACCAAAGGGTCTGTTGAGACTCTGCGGGGTTTCATGGCTGAGAGATAGGAAGAGTGTTCTACAACAGTTGCCTTGGTGATTAACCAGTCACTGTCACTGGCATAGAAAAAGCCACATTTAAAAAAAAACCTGACCTGACATCTCAGCTAGTGTTTGTCTGGAGGCATGTGGCAGATTCTGAAACAAGGCTGACTTTTATTGCGAGGAGAACAAAATATTGACTTTTTGACAAGACGAGGAAGATTGTTAAATGAATGCAGCAAAAACAGTGAGAAACCTGTTGCAGTTTGATGGAAAACTGAGACTTAAAAGACAAAGAGACCTTGGGCTGCACAGTAATACCACAAACACAACAATGAATTAACATAAGGACTTCAAACTTGCAGTTTATGAGGCTTCACACCGCCTGTGCATTTTTGTACTAGGTCTGTATGTGCCATGACAGACCTGCCACATAGGCATAAGCCTATGGAGGTGATAATTATTTCAATCAATATTGTTAGTCCAATATTTGAAAGGCATAGTTTTGGGATTGATACAGAGGTAATCTAGGGATATTAAAATCATGATTGATCTTGAAGATGCACAGAGTTAGGAGATAGTGACGTCTTATGTGCTTTTCTTAACACTCAACCCTAGTAATGTGGATAGATGCTGCTTTCGCAAACCAACAGACTCATCGTCTTTTACATGGCTGTGTTTATTGGCAACATTACATCATGGGTCTCTATAATAGCTGCTTTTATTGGTTATACATTAAAAAATTATATTTGGAGAGAGCTATAGCAGCAAGGCAGATCAGGAGCTGGTGCTAAGAAAAGGCTGTCGGTTGTGTGGCTGTGGTCCGGCTATGGATTCACATCACACTTAAAAAATGCACAATATATTTTAAAAAGCACAACAACAGCAAAACAAATAAACAAAACAACAGCGTGACAGTTTTGAAATGTATGATGTCCGTCAAGGTGAACTTCAAATCGTAAAAGGGACAAGGCCAAATATTGTCTCAATTCCCAAAATGACCGTCTCAAGTTCTCCAAGTAAGAAAATAATGGAAGCCATAACTCTTCAAAAACATGTCCACAATTGTATTGTAAGAGTTTATCACACTAGAGAGTCTGAGAGTCTTTTGAGATTTGATCCGAGAACATTGTAAAAGTTGCAGCAAGGGAGTCAGATCATTCTTAAAGGTTTGGTTTGTTCAATTATTCTAACAGTGAACTGTCAACAATAAAGCAGCCGAAGGAAGGTGCAGAGTGTTTCACTTATGTCACTACAACCCCACTTATCTCACAGCATCCCAACACATCCGAAAAACTACAATGAAAGCAGAAACTACTATGCTACAAGTTTGAAACTCTTTGGGGGAAAAAAAGAGTTAGACTCAGGTTTTAATGACCACCTTGGAAATAATGCCTCGAAAGCGATATCGAGTTGAGATAAATGCATCGTTATCTAATGATTTGGATTCTAACTACTTTATTCAATCCATTGTGGTTTAAAGTGCTAAAAAAAAAAAGAATTGTGTAGACTTCTTGTGCCACTACCTGCTCTCCCTTTATCACCTCATGTTGCCGAGAATAAACATGGCTCTGCCATAGCTCGCCGTTATCCCTTTCTCAGCTTTAGTCTTCGCTCTGCCATTGCTCCAGACTCAGGTCTATTTCGGCCTCTTGACTACAAGCCCCTGAATTTTTCTTATAGCTGAGCTGCTTTCCCCTCCTCTGTTGTCATCCTGGACCAGAGGGTGAGGCATGTGCAGGTGTCACGAAGCTGACAGGTCTATCAGGCTTCTGTCTACTGTGCTGGCTCTACCCATTTCCCCTCTTCCCTGCCGCCTCTACAGCTGCTGTGCATCCTACCGTGACTCCACACACACACACACACACACACACATGTTTAAAGAAGGGGGGAGCTGAAGACTGTCCACAGGGTCAAACCTCCATTGGGCTGCAAGCATGCCACAATGCAGCATCATACACACAAACTGAATTACACACAAACCTAAACTTCTCATGTATATTTGTGGTCATGCGTGTGACGGACTCTGAGACGTGGTTTGTTTTACCCACATAAAATCTAAAATATGCTTCCTGCCACCCGTCCATAACCAGCAGCTGCCAAAGCCAGTGCGGTTCAGGCACACGCCGTCACCATAAACCCTATGCAACACATTTCTCATTTGATACGCCTCACAGCCATTTGCTCAGTCACGAGCACTTGTGTTCCCTCTCCCTGTCCCCCTCTAACACACACACACACACACACACACACACACACACACACACACACACACACACACACACACACACACACACACACACACACACACACACACACACACACACACACACACACACACACACACACACACACACACACACACAGTTTTATCTCCTGCTAGCTGTAACAGGTGTGATGAAGGAAGTAGGGGGGCAGGATGTAGTAAGCTAATCCAGCCATGAAGAACCGCTCCTCACTCATACCAAAACATCCCCAGCAGCTCCAGCCTCCAATCAGTGTGGCAGATCAATACACCCTTGCCTCAGGATATGAGTCTCCAAAGGTAACTAGAGTCAGTCCATTAATTGATACAAATTGGTAACCGACCACACATACAACTTGACTGGTGCTGAGGATTTATTACGACTATTCCACAGATCAAGGGCTTGTGTTTTGACATTTTCAGTATACGCAGGAGGTGAGGTATGATTCTAGCTTCTCAGAGGCAAGCATGGTGCCACAATGAGCCAGCACAGACTGAACCAGACAACTAGAAGGAAAGAAAACTGATGAATCTTTAATCTGAAAATACTGCGTACGATAAGGTTCAGGATGCCATGACATCTTTGCTCCGGTATCTATTATTCAGCATCGCCTTTTCTAACCCTTTAATTATACATCAATGTTAGAATAACAAAGACGAGGGACACTCACTATGTTTCCTGCTGACAAAAGCCGTGACACTGAAACCGGATGGGAGAACTTTAGCCTTTGGGTGAGGGTTAGAAGAAGGCAGAAGCACAAAAAAAAGGCCTTCAGGCTGCTTTCCTCTGCTGTCGAGCTGTCATTTATGATGTGTCCGCCTCACCCACTATGTGATCAGAGATCAGAGGGTTAACTCAATCAAAGGGTGAAACTCTGGCCTATAGCCCTGTGCTTACATTATTCAACAGCTTGTTACAACAGCCTGCTCCCTGATCTCACACACTGGGAGACAGAGCTGGAAACTCCAGGGAGGGGAACGCTGGGGACGAAAAGCCCGATTAGGGAAAAGGGGGATGACAGAGAGGCAGAGAGGCAGCAAGACTGGAGAGAATGAGGCGTGGACCTGAGAGATGTGGGAAAAAGGTAACATGGGGGGGAAGGGAGGTCGGGGACTCAGTGGGATAAAAAGAGGTATTGAGAAAAGAGAAGGATGAGAAGTTGGTGAAAGACAGTGAGAGAGCAGTTGACATAAGGGAAGGGCTGTCCATCCAAATCTGCCGGTTTCCTATCAGAACAACTAAATGTGGATGTTTAACCTTTGGCCACATACATAATTTGTGAGCTCACCTCCACATTTTGTCTGCGAGGAGGAGAGGTTTTCAAACAACATCTGAAATGTTTTATTTCTGGGCTTTTTTGCGGCACAGTGGAGAAAATGCCAGGGTCCATTCATCTCAAATATGATGAAATATAATAGTGAGAAAAGGCGTTTTGTGCTTTTCTATCAAAAAAGTTCAAAATCCATCCCTTTCTTACACTCCTCCCTGTCAATATGAGACATGGATGCATATATATTGACCTGGTTTTGGGCTCCAACAGGTAACATATAGTAGCTTTCTAGTCTTCTGTACTCAGCAGTGCTCAAATAAACACATGTGCACAATAAAAAATCAAAACAACATCCATCCGATGAGCACTCAAATGACAGCGACCATGTTTTGGGGTGCACCCTGTTTATAGTCCTAGACTCACACCGCCGCTCAGTGAGCGGGCTCCTTTGTTCATTAATTGATTGGCCTTGCCTGCTGGGCCTCAGTAACTAGGTTACACAGATCCATGAAAGAAGAGGATTGCGCCCCCCCCTCCCTCCGGTGAAAGGCTGACAGATAGACGACTCCAGGGGAGGAATCTGAGTGTTAATATACTAATGGAGAGAGGATGACAGTAACTTTATTGAAATCACCCTCATCTAATTTGAGCAAGAAGCTGATGAGAGCAAAAGAAGAAGGCTGGATGCCATTATGCAAGGGGTGATGTCACCATTGCATCAAGTGAATGGGTGAGACTGCTGAAAGGTGAAGTGATGTAGGTGGGGGAGAGAGAGAGAGAGAGAGAGAGAGAGAGAGAGAGAGAGAGAGAGAGAGAGAGAGACTCATTATCCAGGTGTCTTGTATGCACTTGTAGCATCAGCAACAAAGGAAGGGGTGTTTTTAAAATAATGGATGTTTGAAAGCAGCTTATTAGGCCTGTGAGACAACGGCAGAAGCTCAGAGGTAACAACTGCGACTCCTCGGAAAACTTCACTTGTTGCTTATGTCTGATGTTGGTGTTCAAAAAAATTATTTTGTTTAGTAGATTTTGGTCAGAAAAACCCAAATGTGTAGATGCTGATTAGTGGGAAGAAAAAAGGCACCCAGTCGTCTGCAGCACATATGAGCTGACCTCAGACAAACCACACCATCCAACAAAACAATGACCACGAACCAGCATCTTTCAAAAACAAGGTTTTAGTTGGGACTGTTTAGCGGAAGGACTTTGTTAGAATGGAATGGCTGTTTATTTATCAATAAGCAACGCATATGGATTCAAACAAGGTCAAATAATATTGCCCTGGCTAAAGGACCACCATGATTCTGACTTGAGATTTACGAAGGCATTACAAGCGCCTTGCAAAGAGTAAACATCTTGTCCAGCTTTATGACTCCTCCAATAACAGAGACGGAGACATGCTGTGCCCACCCCGTCTGCACAGGCCACAACAGCTGAACCAACGGAGGATCGGTATCTGCCCTGCATAACTCGAGCGCACAGCGTATCCCTCAGGTGACAGCCATGAGCCCTCTGAACAGACAGAGATGGACGCATACAGGCAGGGTGTTGGGCAATGTGTGCTTATGCCGGTCAATAGAGGGGAGAAGCGCTGTGTGGACATCTTTGGCAATAGGTCAGAATCCAACACAAAATCAAACTCGGCCTCGGGCAGCCTTTAAAAAAAAAAAAAAAACACTCCCAGAGTGTGACTCTGCAGAAATTTCTGCTGGCATAGTACTTCTTAACCCAAGTGGCGTGTGACAGCTCGCAACATAATCTTAATATATTATTTGATCTACCCGCCCCTGAGCGATGGAGGAGTCATAATGCATTACGAGCTCCAGCGAGGCTCGAGACCCTGAGTGGCAGAACAGTTTGACCACTCGTCGCTAGAGACGACTCTGCGGGTCACACGAGGATACCGCCGTGGAGATGAGGTTAATATCTCTGTCACCAGTAGCCGGAGGGAGACAGACAAGAAGAAGAGTAAAGGAGCAAAAATGAAAAAGAAATCAAAAGCATTTCATTTGTATTCCTTTAGACTTTGACTTTCTCTGCAAATTGCAAGGTAAAAGCAGTCCACCTCCTCCCATCCGCCCTCTACCTCTAATGGTGTTGTCTTTAAAACCTTTATCACTAATTCATTACTTCTGATTTTCCAGCAGCGAGGGCTGAAGCTTTGTCTACCGTCTAATTGAGAGCCAGTGGCTTCAGGCTCTAATCAGTCAAACCTATTAACAGCTTTCCTCAGGGGAGTATGAAGTCAAAAACAGCATTATTGTATCAGTAGGCCATTTGCTATGTTTGCAACTTAAATTACTTTGATTTCAGACTCTCCCAGATGGTGATTTGTGAGAGTGTGTGTAAAATGTCAGGCAGTAATGAAGGTTGAGGTTTTCCCCCCAGTTGTCTCTTACAAGGAAGTGGATGTTGTCATTAAGCAGCGCGACATTCAAAGAATAGGCTTTGTATTGATGTGTTTGAAGTAACTTTCACAAACCGTTCCCAATTAAAAGAAAGCAATTTTCTTTCTTTCTTTTTTTTGGCACATTACGTCCCGCTCCCTCTTGCTTCGCCCCCGGCGCTCCCCTAACATGGAAGCATACACAGGTCTAATTAGCTGTTGTGTCCCTTGATGACTCTGCCATTTCCTCACACTGGGAAGACTAACCACCACTACACTGATATCAACCTCCAAATCAACATAATTAGGTGAAGAGCGAAATGTGAGGAACGTTGTCCCTTCTCGCCCAGGTTTCCCAGGGGCACCCAGACAGACAGGCTTCGGCGTCTGCAGGTTGGGGCGGCACTCAGCAGGTGTACATGGCAACCTAGAGTGTTGCCATGGGATGTGGCTAGACATTGCTCTACAATACAATATGGCCAGGATTATTGCTGGAAGTGGACATTATAAAAGCAGCTCAAAGGCCAAGCTCAATTTAGGTCAGACTCCTGTTTGACTTGGTTTGGACCTGGTCAGGATGACTGCCAATTATTAAGAAACTACCTAAATGGTAGGTTTGTGTGTCTACGGTGGTAATAGCTCATCCATCTTCATTAAATTTTGCAAAGTACTGATAACCTTTGTAGGGGTTTATGAATGTTTCAGATCAGGGTTAGACCTTTGCACTGAACCCAAGTGATTAGATTAGCCATTCAGTAAAATCCCAACATCATTAGGTAAAAGCTACCCAAAGCTGATACCAGTGGAATGAGGATATATCCTCAGGTTTAGGGCTGTCAGTCTATGAAATAAAACTAGTTTTTGACTCAGGCTATTTTCAGACGTGAACTTTGTCTTTTATATACGAAGAACACAGCAGGATTGTACAAGTCAGACGAGCTATAACAATGGGAAAATGTCAGCGACAATCACGCAAGGGGTGGTGTCTGGGTAGAACATACAGGAGGCAGAGGCTGACATATGAATTCCGCTGCGGAAATAAAATTGTTTCTGTTAACAGGACAGCGACAGAGGCATTGCCAAAAGCTCTCGAATCTAACGTTAGCAACGTCATCAACACGCCCTCACTCGCAGGAAATTCTCTGGACATCTTCTTGTTCTCACATGGGCTCCTCCGACAAACATTGGTAAAATGAACAGATTTCAGCCGCTTGAGGGTCCATATAGAGTTTTATGTGAATATCATTTCAAAGAACTCCACGTTGATCATTCCACGTCAAGAATGTTCTCCACAAGTCATCTCAAGAGGCCAATACTTAAGAAAGTCAGGAGAGAGAGGCATCCATACAGTTCAACATGGAGCCTGCTAAAGACAACCCATTGTTTAAAATTGCTTCCAGATGCTGTGCTTTATAACGTTGCATTTTCTGGCGACGATTTGTCATTCTTTCAGTCAATCTTGGGGCTTTTCTATTAGTTCCCATCAGCCAACTCACCACCCAGTGCAGTGTCAGTGAGCAAGTGAACTTCTGCGACCTGACAGTGAATACCTTTTCCTCTTTTGTTACAAGAAATCATTCGACTACTACAAATTATGATGATCAGTGAACACAACTAGGCTCTGACACACAAAATAAAAAATAAAAAACAAAATCCCCCATGGTCCTCATGCTGTTTAATAAACAGCTTATTTGTGCCAAGAATACATTTCTACAAGAACAGTGAGTGTTTGTCATTTCATGGAATATTCTTTTTGGCATGTTAATCTACAAAATTACATATGAGGCTCAGAATCCAAAATCTACTAAACAGATGGACAATGTTCCACCATGATCAACATGATGTATTACAAAAACATGGCCAGTTGCACTAACGATGTCATTAATTAAAAAGGCACAATTTGTCATGTAAATCCAAACCGGAGAATAGCAGCCTCATCATTAAATCTCAAACACTGAAGTGGAACCTTCCATAACTCATTCATTAACAAGACATAAACTACACTGAACAGCAACGCAGCCTGACCTGTTAATATTCAGTCATGGTGTTTTGTTTACATCAGTGTATTAGCAGCTTCAATAATGAGTTGATCGATTATTTAATTTCGAGGCATTTTTCGAGGAAAACACTCAAACTTGCAGATTTGCTAGTTCCAGCTTTTTAATTGGAAATTGTTTCTGTTTTACCAGAAAGCATATATTCAGGATATCTAGATTTTTAAACTGTTGCTTGGACATTTCTGAAAACATCAGCTTTCGGTCGCTGAACGTACAATGTTGTAAAACTTTACAGTTCAATTTATCAACTGTGGGGTAAATAATGATCAGCTTACTAATGTGGAGTTAAATTATGGACTTGTTGTACCCTGGATGATATGGCCAACAATTATTTCAAGGTTGAACATTTTTATATTAGCCGATATTGATAATTAACATGATACATGTCATTGACCAAATTTAAAGTTTAAATACCGATTTTTGCTTATGAGTGAAGGTTGTGGTTTTAAACTCTTAGTTATGAGCAGAACATGTGAGAGAACAGTCAAACACTTTACAAATCTGAGCTAGAGTAATTATGTGTTTCACCTCCTCACTGGTCATAATGCATTCAAGCAATACAACAATGTAAGTATTGAACCTGTTATATTGCTAATAATTAAAATTGTATGGGCATAATTATTGATATTGTTTTATTGTCCAGCCCTAAAGATATCTGTAATGTTTATTTTCCAAAACAAATATTAACTCGATCACTATGAAAATGACCGACTTTATATAAAGTTTGTTTCTTAAAGCAACAACTAGATGCCACACCAGCAATATCAAGTCCTGCCATGTACTATGATGGATTCGAAAATATCTGATTCAACCTTCAAAATTTGTTTTTGCTTGCACCCCGTGTGATGTTTTCATTTATACCTTCAGACCACCTAAAAATGGTTCCCTCGCAGGGAAAACTTGGCTTCGCTGCGAGAAGAATTGACAGGAAGACAGGGATATCCTTAGGATCGGATAAGCTGTCAACTGACATTAGAGCACACAGCAGATATTTACAGCTTTCTGGAAACATCTGTAGGCTCGTAAAGGACTGTCAGGCAGGCTGGGTAAACAACATGCTTACTAGCATCTCACACCCCCATGCTACCAGGCCTGTCAATCACATGAATCAAGCAAAAGGCTGTGATTCAGATGTGGATGAAAGAAGCTGGTAGAACAGCCTGGCATGCATCTCCGCCGCATGACTGAAAAATGCAGCAATTAATTGCTTAAGACAAGAAGTAGAGATTTTAAGACTGAAAGATACAAAGAAGAACACAACAACTGTTCGGCTAATTGAGATGTTTTGCTCAAAGAACTTCAGCTGATCATTTGCTGATAGCTCGACTAGCAAGTTCAAAAGTATGTAAGACAAGAAGACGAAAAAACAGAGAGATGAGAAATCTGCCACTAAATAGACACATCCGCAGCAGAGAAGAAAGCACGCAAAGTGGAAAACAAGAGAGCAGGAACAGAGGAAGCCTAACAAAAGACAACAGAACATAGTCGGTACACTGTGGAGTCGAGCACAACACACTGGAACAGGCTGTAATTGTGTTGTGCGGGACTGACCCCAGCGCATCCCAGCAGGCATTGCATGATGAATGGGCCTGGCGATGACTACATCCCACATCCCTCCACCTCCTCCTCCTCACATGCTCTTTTCTCTCTCTCTCTCTCCTCTCTGTCGCCACTATTAGCCCTCCTTCTTTGCCTCCCTTCGCTCCCCTCCTTTCCCCAAAACCCCACTCATTTCAGCTGCTGCAATCCCACAAGATTAATTTGCATTCAGTGCACTTAGTCCACGTATTGTGCTCTGACACAATGACATATTACAGTGCACAGCGCACCTATTAAACATATAGTCTAGCTTGAGGGACAATGCTTTTTTTTGCAAAATGGTTATGATCGAGTACAAATGTAGAGCAAGAAGCATGAGGGTACGGCTTGATCAGATCTGAACACAGAGAGGCACTGACACACGAGTCACAGCGGAATCATTACAGGAACAGTTAGATAACCTCGATTA
Organism: Pleuronectes platessa; assembly: GCF_947347685.1. NCBI lineage: Eukaryota > Metazoa > Chordata > Actinopteri > Pleuronectiformes > Pleuronectidae > Pleuronectes > Pleuronectes platessa. Next base: position 19,069,275 of record NC_070633.1, read on the forward strand.
ATGATTCACTAGACCCAAACTAATAAACTGGGTCAGACTGTGTTAGCAGTGGTAGAAAGAGCAAGGAGACCTTTAGGTTAGACTGCTTGAGAAGGAATAGCTGCGGTGAGAGCAAGACGGGGGGGGGGAATTAAAAAGAGGAGGGGGAAAAGCGATAGAGGTGTTGGTGTTATTCCGCGATAGACCCTGAGGAAGGAGACAGTAATGCATGGGAAATGGGCTTTTTCCTCCAGCTTTCTTTGCTCCTGTCGTCTTTCTCTGTCGTGCCCATGTCCAAGGGGTGCAAAAGAAGGAGACCAAATTTAATTTGCTACACCGTCTCTAGCCATCACCCTTTGTGCCTGGGGGCAAAAGAAATGGATTCTGGAATTTTAAAAGCTCAGTGAAATAAAGAAATAAAACAGGGCACTCATGGAAAGGCTTCAGAGACTATCGCAAAGGGGTGGTGAAGAGAAATGAGAGCAGAGTTTGAGGGGAGCAGTATGTGTGGAGGGAGGGGAACGTTATGTACGCCAGATATTAACTGTATGCTGATCATAAACCAGCACAGAGGCTGGGCCATCTGGGAAGGCCACAGGGTTACTAAAACAATCAGATTAGGGTGCCGATAGCAACCACTGCTGCCAGTACGACGTCCAAACATGGAGGTGGCTGAGGGGTTAACAAACCATTACCTCACCCGGCTGAGCTCCTTAGGGAGACACAGTATGGGGTTGTGGCAGCGGAGTGCGAGTCTTCCTCAGAGCCCAAAGCGCACCTTTGGGCTGTTAGTCAACAAAGCGAAGCTCAGCAGAGTGACATCAGCACAGACCTGAGGCCTATGTGCCAAAGGAGAGTGGGAAACCAAGGTGTAGAGGATGAAGACTGGGGTGGCAGTGGACTATGTGGGAGTCATGTTACTCCCCTCTAGCTCTTCTATACCTGTCACATAAGCACTTTGAGGACTCAACAATGAAGCCAGAGACTTGACAACTTCAAACGCCTGCTTTGCTGAGGAAGATCAGAGGCAGCAGAGGGATAAAGGCAAGAACAAAAAGGAAGAAAGAGGAATCTAAAATAGCATCAGACTTCCTCAATGTGTAGCCTCCACATTGTGTGGTGGGATTTCATTATCAGATCTAGTCAAAACGAACTAAAATCCATCCATTGCTCAACCCCACTGCAGAAGAGAATAAGAGGGGGCCTCCAACCAGGCCCATTGAGAATGAGCTTTGGTCAAGCCACAGCAGAGAGTTCGGGGGCCATTACGAAGAGAAAACAAACAGAGACCTCTGGCCAGCCACACACAGTGCAGCCCAGACACCTGTGTCCCATTCACCAAACATATCCGGCCACTTAACACTGCACAGAGGGGGTAGGGAGTTGTGTTTGCAGGCTTGCACATCCCACTATGGTTCCTTTAGTTTTGCTTCTTTACCCAAACAACCTCTGAGTGTCTCTGTATGGACCAAATGTTTGCGGCTGTGGCAAGTCTCCATGAGAGCAGCCAGCCGTTACACCACCTGACCGTCACAACTGACCCCGTTTAAAGCGGCACTCGCCCTCTGAATAAAACTGTTCAAGACCTGGCAAAATAAAGCTCATTCATCCTGTTGTCATTTTCGGTTTCCAGCCATCCCCCTGTCTAAGTGCCCTAGCTGCACTTGGACTGACCTCCGGGTTGCCAACACCTGTCCTGCATAGACAGGGACAGACACACACACACACAAACACTCACCTCTCTACCACCCAGGATGGATGAGAGACAGCAGGCTGGGCAGTTACTGCACCGCTTCGGATCAGTGGAGGGGGATACCCTTGAAGCTAAAACTCGGGTCAGCACCGTTACAGTTCTTTCCACCACAGCAATTCAAAATGGAGAAGAAGTGTGCCATCAGCTGTGGTCAGTTTGCTACGGTGGATTCACAAGGCCCTGGTGCAATTTAATGAATTGAAATAGAGATGACCCAGAACCCTGGCAATGCATTCCTAGTTTCCACCCAAAGATGGAGTTAGGTAGGCGGGCAGAGCTGTTTAGATGTTGAGGATGTTCACATGCCACAATGCTTTGTTTGCAGCGAAGCCAAATGCACTCACAGATGGTAGCAGAGTGGTCACCAGATGACTTTCTGTGCTGTGGTGGCCTGGTCTACTTTGGGGCTAAGAGGCAGGGGAGAGAGGGTAGAGAGCAGGGGCACTGGACACCAGATGCCCTGCTCAAGTTTACTCAGCTCTGTTGTCCTGGTGGAATGCCATAACAGCCCGGCCCGCTCTGCTCTCCTGCATCAGGACAGAGAACAGGGGGAGCGTGTCAGAGACGTGCCTCTATTTTGTAATGTACTGTCGTCCTGGATAACAAGAGCCTCTGTGATCATGAGCTAACAAAGAAAACCTGGAACATCTATGTGACCTTATGTAAGCGCTCACTCGCCAATCATGAAATGTGCTGCACAACCTTTAGCGGGTGAACACTGAACATGGGTTTCCTGACAGCATCAGGTTCACAGCTGTAATCTTGTTTAAGCACCGGGAGGAACAGTCAAACAGTGAAAGCAAAGGCCACTGTTGCTAAGAGAAAGACACAACCATACAGTTAGTAGTTACATTCAACTAATATAAATGTAATAGAACACCTCAAGGTGACTTTAACATCACGATTAGAGGCTGTTGTACTGTATTACATTACACAACTAAGAGTAGTCATCATGTATCGTCATTATTATATAAGAGACAAACCTTTCAGCTTCAGAAATATATAATATTTTACTCAGTAAAACTGATATCGGCCCCTTAAAATCCATAGGTCAGGCTTTAAATAGTCAAATGTGTTCAAATATTTGACTAATGAAGCTTCCAATTCTTGCTATTCAAATATGTGTGCAAAACTGAGGATTTTGTTCTTGAATACAATGTGTTACTAAGTGACAAACACACAAACAATTTACATTTTCCACTTTGGTCTGCTGTATACTTTAAAACCACAACACTGTATTTGCACAATTTGAGGCATGCGTGAGTGAAGGTGTACACACTTCAGTTCTACAGAAGTTATCCGTGGTGCAGTCAGACACAGTGGCGGCCACCAGACAACTGGGTAAACATAAAGATCCCCCACCCCCGCTCTCTGACCCACCACCTGTCTGCCCTCGATGCTCATACGGAGCTTTTAGCACCATGCCATAGGTCCAGTGATGTTAGGCTAATGTCCAACAGTTCAACAGATGGACAGTAACTTACACTGGGAGAACAGCCTTCATCACAGATTTCCTTTTTCTAGTGAGAGTACAAAACACTGACACCAATGCAACATGCTCAAAGTTTCTCAGTAGAAACAGTGCATATCTCAATGCAACACTGAGGCAGTAAACACACGTATCACTACCTGGAGTCTGGAAAAGAGGCCTCTGAATGGCTAAATGGACAAAGGAGATTTAAAAAAAAATCTAAATATCAGATGACTGATAGCACTTATGTTGAGGATGGGGTTAGAATATCCTGCAGTGAAGTGGTGCGTTCCCATTATTGCATCTCTCCATCTCTGAAAATGGCTTCATTAACGGACCAGTGCTGAGAGCTCCCTTGCCGAGCATATGAGCATGCCGTACCCCGAGGGTCCGCCGGAATGGCTGAGGTGAAGTCCATTAACACCCGACAGCTTGTTTTTTGACCACTAAATAAAACATGGTATTTTTTTCCTGTGGCAGCAGCAGTATAAATAGCTTTAAGCTCAGGGGCTGGGGAGGACAGATTTCTAGGGTTGAAAACTCAACGAAGAAAATTGGACCCACAGATTTGGCTGCTTACACTGTTTCGTCACAGGTGTTGGTCTAGAAACAGGCAAATCTGTAAAATCTCAAGGAGCATGCCCCAAGAAAACAGATTCATGTCTCAACCTGTCTAGAGCCAAGCCAAGCCGAACCTAATGACTTTTTGGTTATTCACCATCAGCAGGCATTCTGCTGTCTTAAATTGTATTATTAAGTAAAATATATGGGCCTAATCAGTGCACAATAAAGAATAATGTTACAGAGAGAAAAAAGGGTTTTCCCACTGTGTCATTCATTGTAATTTGATAATGATCAGAGTTTTCACTTCAGTGTTTTAATGTCAACCTCTGTATCTTAATGGTAGCAAGGGAAGAGTGGGTTGTCTTCTACAAGGGATAAATCCATATCACACATAACCCATCCTGCTCCTCTGACATACTTCCTGATCCCTCCAGGCAACCAGAGCGAGCTACCTCTGAGCTTATGACATAGCTCTTACTTTCCCAGCACTTATGCTCCAATCACGTGTCACCTGATGAAACACTACACCCTAGTCACCATTATTCGTCTGGATACAGGAGCCTCTGGAATGTATCAGATTCCTGCCTCAGGGGGTGAGCACCTTGGAAACATGGTCCTACCTCCACTAGCAGCTAGCCTCACCGGCTACCCCCGCTCTCGCTCTCTTATTCCATCTTTCCATTCGGCAGAATTCCACTAGAGGCCTGCTTGATTTACGCCGCATCATTGCCCATCTAACATGTGCTCACATTTCTGATGTACATCTCACAATAGCAGGGACATTTTAGAGCTCAGTGACCGTTTTGCAGCTTCCTGCTGGTCCCAGCTTAAGTGCAAAGATCACATTAAACGCTACCCTTTGCCCCCAACCACTGTCGATGCTAGGTCATCCATATGCGAGAGTAAGCACCAGAGCTTAACCAGATATTCAAATTGAAAACTATTTTGTCCTATCTCCCCTCGCCAGAGAGCAACAGTTACGGGGTACAGCGCTCAGGGCTGTAGTATTGAGTATCTGTGAGTCACTGGCCTGCGTAATTCAGTCTTGGGAATTATGACAGTGGAAAATCATTTCCCTGGGATGGGGATAGAGGCCATGGCTAATCGTTCAGTAATCTGATCTGCCTGCATACTGTAGCATTCAGCCGAGCTGCTAGCCTAGCCAGCCGGTCACACATGTGGACACCCCCGGTGCCTGCCAACTATCTGGTGGAGGCTAGTACTATTCAAAAACAACTCTCCAGGTTTTCCTGAGGATTACAGATGCTATCGGATAATAATTTGCTAATACTCAGCTGTGCTGGGTTGTATAGAATATATTTACACTGCTGCTGCGCTCCAATATCCCTCCCGATAGCACAACCTAATCCAAAAAATGCTACAGCCACATTCCAGACAGAAAACGGTACATCAATACAAACTTGATACTTTTACATGGCGCAATGGTACAATCTGCTTCTTGCATTCTGGCATATTAATCCCCAAAAATGTACTTAATCAGAAAACAACTGGGTTTGCTGGTTAAACAGCAGGCTATATTGGGTCTACATCCCATTGTAGATTCCAGTGTCTCGTGGAACCAGTAGATTTTGTCGTAGTGTATGAATGAGCAGAACCATAGGGTGCAGAACTGTGTCACAAAGCGGTGCTTATACCCAGCAGAGAGGGTTTTGGGAGGGGGTGCTGAGTTTTGGAAAGATGCCTGGTTTTAGCCCCACTCCAAAGAGAGGCCTGCGACCCCCCGACACACACACACAAAGTGTGGCTACAAGGGGCACTGACATGGAAAAAGAAAAGAGCCGACATGTGTTGGCCACTGCAGTTTCCCAACAGTTGCCTTGTGTGGCATTAAATGTGATGGTATAGTTGCTGCAGTACAGTTTAATTTACATCCTCCTCTGTGTGGAGATACGAAGCAGTAAAGCAGTCGAAGCTGTGGCTGACAACCAACTACTTTCCCTCTTACTCTCCCTCCATTCAATCCTAAAACCTAAAATGATGAATCGACTGTGATCATGTCTCATTCTGATAAATGGCCAAACCCCCGCTCAGTGACATGATCTGTCATACACCTCATGTTATCTACCTCTATGTGTAGGCACTGTAACCTAGTCGCTGCATTTAACAGGCATATCTAAGTGTTGAGATGCTGATATACGATCAAATGGCTGCGGCAGCAGTGGCAGCTTTTCGTCAACTGAGAGCCCTACATCATAGCATGTTTGGCAGCCAGCGGGAGCAGTCAGATGGAGGGTTAGAACAAGCAGACTAACAGTTGGCACGGATAAATAAAACTCTTAAGGTTCAGCTCTCCACAAATTTGACAAACACATGACAGCCCGGCGGACACTCTTAATTTTAAATCAAATCTGCAAATGGAATAAGCCCCTACATTTTTCTGTGTGTGCGAATGCAGGATAGAACATGTGATAAACAACACATGGCCTGGGACCAGCTAAAAAATGTGGAGCGCTGGTGAAATTAATCTCATGATACATAAAAGCAGAGGGACAGCATTTTTCACTTACAAGAATGTCTTGTGCAGCCGGGGCGAAACGCAGGGAAAGTCCTTACGACTTTGCCAAATACAATCTGAGCGTGAGTCATTCTCCTTGAGTAATCGCTTGCTCACATAGGTGCACGCTTGCTTGTGTGTACAGCCCGAGGCAACAGATTTCAGGCAGGTCTGAACTGTTCCACCCTTCCTTCTTTTCTCCTACAGACCAAGTCAAGTGTTTATAACATTTAATAGACTCAGCTGTCGTAGTGGGGGCCGACGTTTGCTCTGTTTCAGACCAGACCACAAGGCAGTCTCCTACAGTGAAGAGCAGACGCTGAGTGAGTGGTGCATTGTGCATCCGATACACACAGAACACGCTTAGAACTGAGTGCATCTTTTTAGACAGCGCCTCCCAATCTGTGAATGAAAATCCAAATTGGAGAAGAGCAATGCAAAGTCAGCATTATTCATTTGTTTGTGTGTGTGTGTGTGTGTGTGTGTGTGTGGTTTGAGAGTGATTGTTATGAAATCTTATGGGAAGCATCAGCAATAACCCGTTCGCAGAGGATCCCTACACATAGTAATCTGATGGACCATGTGTCATAACACAGCGTGTCACCATCACTGCTGATAATGAACCCAAGTTCCCAGAAGTGATTTGGACCCAGTCATGTCAGGGGCAGTGCACGGAGCTCTCCCGCGGGGATCTTTTGTCCGGCTCTGTCAAGTGCACTGCTGTTGGATCGGGTGGCAGACAGTCCCATCGACCTTTCATTACAATTTGCCCAGAAAAATCGTTTGGCCTCATCACCGCGGGTAGAGACACATTCGGAGGGTAGATTGCTTCATGGCTGCAGAGCAGTCGAAGCTAACTTGAGGCGAGGATTTCTCGACCTGGCTGCCGCTGCTCCGAAGTTACACAAACAAGTTAGTCGCTGGTACCGGGGCTGCAACACAGTATCCGGCCGGAGAAAGGAATTCCGATATAAACCCACAGAGTGGAGCCGCCGGACATGGCTCTATCCTGGGTACAAACTTCGACATGTAACGCTAGCCCCCCCTCCACCGCTCCCTCCGTGCTGCCTTAATGTAGCCTAGAGCGGCACCGAGCCCCCGCCACACACCGCCTGGGCTTTATGCTTCCAGTCAGCGGGGAGAGTCAGGCCGAGAAACTGGCCTCTTCCGTCTGCGCCAGGCAGATCTCACTAGCCGGGCCTGGGAGAGCGAGCGAGCGGCGGGGCTCTCGGTGCTGGGTCGTGTACCGAGCGTTGCTTTAAAAAAAAAAAACACAAAACCCGCGGACCACGCTCGTGCTGTGTTCGGTTTAGCTCACCTTGTGTGGGCCGAGGGGTGCTCGGGACAACGCGGGCCGCTTGTGGAGGACGTGGGGCTGAAGCTCACCGAGCGCATGCCGTCGTCGTCGTCTCGGTTCGCTGTCGGCCGTGATGTGGAAGCGGCGCAGCGGACTCGGCCGGGAGAAGCAGGGAAATCTGAGAGTGCCCCTCTCTCTCTGCAGCTCCGCGCACCGGCAGTGGCCCATAACTGTCGACAGGAGGCGCCAGCACCCTGACGTGCACACATGCAAGCGCCCCCCACACGCACGGCTCCTCGGAGAAACGTGAGGTGGGTCCTCTGCAGGGGTTTGGCTGCTCTGAGGCTTATTAGTTTACCTTGCGAGTTATTTCCGTACATGCACAATTCAATTGGGCTGTGATTACGGTGGAAGTTTATGATTCCTGTCTCTTACAGGAACAGTAAATCACCAGATCACACAGATTGCACAGTTAGATCCCTTCCAACATGTTGTCGTTACTTTTTTGTTTTTCTTTATTGAATTTATTGAGTTGATCTTTCAGTACTCTGCCTCAGTTTGTGTCTTTCATTCACCTTATACTTAAAATATATTGTTAATATCATTTGAGAACATATTTCTTTACAGAGACTCATATGAACCTTTTATTATTCGTATGCTCTTGTGTTTGATTGTTTTGTGTGCTACTGGATGCCTACATTTCCCTTTGGATCAATAAAATATCTATCTATCTATCTATCTATCTATCTATCTATCTATCTATCTGTCTATCTATCTATTTGTTATTTGAATATGTGTAGGCTTTAACCAGTTCTGCATGAATTGTCAAATATAAAAATCACCCCAATATTCCCTGGGGAAATAGTACGTCTCTTTGCATATTGCAATTTGACACTGTTCACTGTTTTGCATTTTGCCTTTCACTTTTTACTTCACTTTTTATAGCTTTTATCTTTTATTTATTTTTATTTAGATGTGTATGTCTAAATAAATGTTACTTTGTATAAATATTAGAAAAAGTGAGTAAATAAGAAGTAAATACTGAGTAAATATATACTGGGTTTTTTATTACTTTTCTTATGTCAGTTGTATTTATTGTGTTTTTATGTTCATTGTATGCACAAATTACCAGAGCAAATTCCTGGTAGGTGTAAACCTACTTGTCAATAAATACTTTCTGATTCTGATTCTGATTCTGATTTAATAATCGTGGTCTTATAATACTAACACACTGCTACTTTTCCTTCAGAGAAATGCAGTTTTCCTCTGATCCACTTTTACTGACTATGTTAATCATCTTTAGAGGTTAATGTATAATATTGAATATATGTCAAAATATAACAATATTTATGATTATTATCATAGCTACAAAATACGAACAACAAACATGGTTTCATGGTGACAAAAAGCCTTTTTAAGAATGAGAAATGTTGCAATTGACCTGAATATATGAAATATACCTCAATGTAAACTATGGTGAGTTTCTGGTTTAGACATTACAACCCGTGATGCCAGTCTGAGAGTGCAACTTGTTTCGATTGAGGTCTGAAACATCTACAATGCTGTGGGACACCTCCATTTCCCTTGACCCTGTAACTCATGAGGTTGGTGATTTTGATTACGGAAAGGGCTAAATCCAAGACAAAGCCTTCCTTCAAAACAGCTTTGGCTGTCTCTTCCACATCACATGATAGAGGAGACAGGGTCAGACAACTCATTAAGAGAATGGAGGCGATCCCCACAAGGTTTACTTTAGTGTCCCAGGAAACACAGGGCAAGACGCAGACAAGAGACATTCAAGAAGGAGATTCAAGTTCAACCTTTGTTCAAGAAATATGATCAACTGTCGATCAATGCCCATGTGAGCCGATGAGCACGATGCAGCTGATTATACCTTTGATTCACTGCATCTGAATCAGCCATCAAAAGCAACAGAGGAGAGTGGTGATGTTTCCTTTAATTCACATATGGGGGTAGCAGCATACTTTCGTTATGACCTCTCTGATGGCAGCTGCAGTATGAAAGAGTTGCCAGCTCTTCAGGCCTGCGTTTAATCCCTGTCTTTTGACTCCACAACCTCAGCCTGACCTTAACTAAACATTAGAGGCTTAATGCTCATCCGTAATCTCAAACATCCGTTACCCCGCTAATTGGAGTTTCACACACTAAAGACACCCTGACCTGATTTGGAACAGGTGGGTAGATAAACTGTAAGTGGACTACACAATTGGCTTACAAAAACTCACTCACACGAGCCCATCAGTCAGTGTTTGTACACACACACATACACACACACACACACTGTTCACTCCTACACAAGTATTAGTTGCACCACCACAAATTAGTAGGCTGCTTTGTTAGTAAAGTACAGTCAAATGTAATTTTATAATCAGCTGTGTCAAATATAGTTATAAAATAAAACTCTTTATGTTGAACTCCTCTTAATAGCATACTATATAAAATTGGGGCTAGGAAATAAAATGAATGAATAATGATCACATTGCAATTTTCATTAATAGCAAAATAACAAAGATATTCAATATTTATCAATATACATATTGCTTATACATTGTGCACAGTGAGGAGGTAATACACATAGTTGATCTATCTCAGATGTGTAAAATGTTGATCCACAACCTTCACTTAGGAGCACTGGAACCTATTTTAGCAACTTCATACTTTAAGTATATCAAATATAAATATATTACTGCAGGTGGCGGCTTTTTCACAAATTGATACAATCAGTCAGACAGAAATGAACTCTGTTTTTATTTAGAAAGCAAATGTATTATAGCCTGTTTTATACAATTGTTTATACAATTGTGACATAAATTACAAAATAAGGTTTTCAATAAATAAATCAGACAACAGTAAGTCTATGACAGTGGTCAGAAATCTCCACACTGATTTGACATTCATTCGGTTGAGATTTGTTTGCTGCCCCTAAAGTTTAAAAGGACAAACTCTGATAATAGCCTTTACTGTATCAAGGTGTCCCCACCTGGCCCTACCTGGCCCCCCTTGGCAGCACCACTGCACTGAGGTGAATGACTCAGCTGGTCAACAAGTGACTGTGGGCCTCTGATGCTTTCCAATCATCACACGTGATGATTTAAAAAGATGTGCTGGATGTTCTCGATATTGAAGTTCAGTCATCTGAGAATGAAATCAACCCAAAGGCTCACCAGAAAATGCTGTAGTTTGTTTTTTTGTAGTTTCTATAATGCAACTTTTGTTTATCTGTGTGTAATCCTCAGATGATCTGTCTGAAGTGTGTCCAGCATGTTGTCAACATGACACGTGTGAAGAGGCAAATCTGGAAAAATCATCAAAGGCATCTTCAATGTCATCAAAGGCTCCTTCGATGACATTGAAAATGCCTTCTTCATTTAGGAGAGCTGGATTCCAAGACATACCCAAAACTCCAGGTTGATCCTAGCTTGATCCATGCTAGTTAGTATTGTCAATATTTCTCTTTCTCACTAGTTATGGTATGTAAAATAAGACTTACACGCATCAGATGTGCAAAAGCAGCCTTGTGAAATGTATGGTAGCCGTATAGTGAATACATACTGTATGGGCCACCGCACGAGCTTCCACCTCAGTCATGTGAGGTATGCATATACACGTGTTGGATGTCTGCACGGTCATTTTGGTGGGAAACTACCAAACCCATGTAATCTATAATTTGAGGTTTTGACACAACTACCGGATCTTGCTTTTTCACCTACCTACCTCTTAAATGTTCCTCACACCTACTATATCAAGTCGTTTTCTGTGCTTTGTATTACAGAGTAGGATAAAGTATGGGAGCGAATGCACGGTATGTTTCGTATTAATGTTCGTTACCTTACACTGTCACATGTAAGAACATGTATACATTTTCCTTCTTTGCACTTCAGAACTGTGCTCGACCCTTCACTGTGTTCCAAACGTGTCGAGGGACAGAGATGCGTTTCAAGAAGATGGAGGTCTGTCAGACCTGCAGCCAAATGAACAATGTTTGTCAGACACTTCTGCCAGACCTGGAGTATGGTAAATCTTGGGAACTGACTCATTTAAATCTTTAAATGTAATACGATCTGCATTCAACTACGGTTTGTTGAAGCATGAATCTATGTGAGCTCAACCCTCCTGTCCTCCTTTCTGTTGTACAGGTTTGCCTATCCAGGTGCGAGACACTGGGCTTTCTGTTAAGGATGAGGTTCCTAAGTCAGATGTAAACAAAGAGTACTACACTCAGAACATGGAGAAAGAGGTACAGTTGTTTTCTAATCCTTGCAAAAGTTGTACACATCCGTAACTATTGATTAGGGAAAACAGCCCGACAGATTTGATTAAATCCTTCCCTTGTGAAAATTAAAGCATTAAGAAAATATTTCCTCCATCACACTTTTCCTTTTGAGTCTCATACAGTAATTTCAGAGAGGAGAGGTTTTGTGAATAATTGTAACAGTAAAGTATTTTCCCACTGACAAAAACACTGAAAGCAAAGGCATTTTTAAACACAAATGACACAAAAAGGGATTTTCTTTATATGGACATCTTTAACTTGGACATGATTCTGAAATTGGGATTTGTCTTTGATCTTTTGCATATTTCAAAATGTATGTTCCCAGATAGCAAATACTGATGGCACACGGCCGGTGGGCCAGTTGGGCAAGGCTCCTAATTCCAGTGATATGTTGCTGAGACTGGGCCGTATGATGACCAATTTTAAGAAGAACCGGGCGCACATCTGCTCCTCCTGGGTGAAGGGAGAGTGTAAGAGAGGGGAGGGGTGTCCCTACAGGTAAGTGATACTTTCTTGAAAGTGGTTACAGATGCTGTGAGTTAGGGGACAAATTTGAAGCTGTGAGATAAATTGTGAATTCTGGAACCGATTGTTTCTTATGTTGATATTATCTATTAATTTAAATATGAATTTTTAAATTTTTCTGAGAGCTTGCTACTATTGCCAAAGGGGTTAATTTGTTCTAATGGCTCAGTTTGGCTGTAACATCCTAATATAAGTTTCAGTTGTTACACAGTTTGTTTATTTTCTCATTAATAATCTCATTTTTTCACAAAGCCATGAGAAGCCCACGGACCCCGACGATCCTCTGGCTGACCAGAACATAAAAGACCGTTACTACGGTATCAATGACCCAGTTGCAGCCAAGCTGCTGACAAGGGCCTCAACCATGCCACGACTGGACCCACCAGATGACAAGTCGATCTCCACCCTCTTCATTGGGGGTTTGGGAGATACTTTCACGGTTGGTGACCTCAAGTAAGAATCCCCATTTCATAACAGACTCTTACACAACTTTGTGTTTGTCCACAAAGAGCACGTTTGTCTTATTTTCTAGATATAATGTAGATGATGCAATCACTGCTGTTACAATTTTATCCATTGTTAAGGTTCCATTTGACATTTTCCTGTATTATTACAGGAGCCACTTCTACCAGTTTGGTGAGATTCGTACCATTACCATCGTCCAGCGGCAGCAGTGTGCCTTCATCCAGTTTGCCACACGCCAGTCTGCTGAAACGGCTGCAGAGAAGTCCTTCAACAAACTGATCATTAATGGACGAAGGCTCACTGTCAAATGGGGAAGGTAAGAAGTTGATCAAGAAGGTGAATTGAAGCCTTGGTGTGTCCATCTCTGACCAGACCTCCTGACTTGGAATCCATTAACAGCAGCTCATGTATTTTCTGCACACGATTAGTGGTAATTGCCAGGATAGCGTGCTTGTGCTTCAGAGGCAGTAAAGGTCCCATTCTGGGGGTAAATATTAATCTTACTATGCAACCAAAACAGCTCCTCTGCCATCTGGTTACATTTATTAGCTTACATATGGTGCACTAACCAGGGTTACTTGGGAGGTGAAGTGATGGTTTAAAGTGATAATTTGCTAATTAGCACCAGGTAGTGTTCAGAGAGTCTGTGTTTTGAAATTACTAATTAATTATCATCTCAGTCATAACTAACAACAAACTGAGATCAGGAGCGTTAAGTCTGTTTTATACACACACTGTAAGGTTTTTACCACAGCAAAGAATTAGAGCTGCAGAGCAGGAAGCTCTGGGCACATTTGTGCTGAGGTTTTTAACAGAGTGATGTGATGAATATTTACAACTTGTATGGTTTGTGAGTATTTCAGGTCTCAGGCAGCAAAAGGAAAGGAGGGTATCAAAGAAGATGTCCGCGAGATGGGCACCAGACTTGATCCTGTACCTGGACTGCCTAGAGGTGAGTCTGAAACACAGTGACGGCTTACATAAGATGACATAGTATAATGACATATACTGTTAGTCTAAATTAAAGTAGTATCTACTTTGTACTTGTCATGATTTGTTTTGATAACAGAATGATAATCCTGATGTACAGTAATAAAATAAATACGTATTGCCATTTAGAGTGGAATAAAGTAACGCATTGATTTCTTTTGAAATTTGTATCTTATAGATTGTCTTTACTCATTCTGTGTTTTTCTTCTTGTGCTGTAGCTCTTCCTGCACCACCACCTTTGGATGAAGAGACTCCTGCAAATTACTTCAACCTGGACCCAGGCACTTCTCCTGCTGTCCTGAACATAGCTCTGCCCCCACCACCAGGAATCAACCCACCTCCCCCAGGTGAAATTAATACCTTGAGCTCACAGATGAAGCTGACATCAGGTCCATACCCAAATACATTATCTATTAAACATGAAACAACTATTTAGATAATCTCTTATTTTATAATGGTATTTAGTTTTGTAATCATCAGCTGTTATGTTTTTAAACATTTTCGTTTATTCACTAGCTGCTAAGAAGAATTTTATAAATGGGTAAATTATTGAAACACATTGAGAAAAATGCATGTATTCATTTTTTTTTTCCATCTGCTCATTCAGGTTTTGGGCCTTTAATGTTTCACCCCATGGCTCCACCTATGCCCCCTCCAATGAGCATGAGACCTATCTTTTTTCTTCAATACCCCTCCCAGGATCCTCAGCGCATATTTGCCCATGCAGCACATGGCGCACGCCATTGAGAGTAGCTGGTAGTGAAATCATTCTGTGATTAGCTTTCATTCTTTTGTGATCTGTGACCTTGATCTCACAAATAAAGCTTATATAACATCCCCAGCCAAATATGATATCTATCAAATATGAAACAAATATTGAGATCATCTCATTATTTTATACTTTTATTTAGTTTTGTAAACATCCGCTGTTATGTTTTTAGACATTTAAGTTTGTTCACTAGCTGCTGAGAAGAATTTATTAAATGAGCTCAGGTGAAGGGAATGAAGTAATCAGAGGTGTGACAGGAACTGAACTGACTGAGGAGACAGGATGAAAAACCAGGCGTGGCAGACTGCTGTGACAAGTGGAGTCTCTGGCAAGGATAAGTCATTCGATTTTTTTGTAATTTTGAAACAGTTCATGATTTCTGATCCCTTTAATTCGAATAATAAACTTATTTATATTGAACCCTTCAAAACACATTTACAATTGAGCTTTAGAAGTTGCAAATTAAAAAGCCAAACAATGGGGAAAAAGTAATGGCAATTTGAAGATCAAATGAAAAGAAAAAAGAAAAGATATTTAATGATAAAAGTAGTCAGTAAGATCCGAGCTAGAAATCACACCTATATATTGTGTCTGTAAAATATGAGGATAAGAACTGTGCCATATATAAAACTCGATGTCATAATGTTAAAACTAAGCTTATTAACGTCACATATTGTGAAATAAAACAAGGGACATCACCAAAAACTGTCTTTGTTCCTCAGATCTGCCATGCCATTCGGGGTGCTATGGCCAGCAAGAGGGTGACACTGCTCATCGACTTCGAGGCAGTCGAATCTCAGAACCTGCCTGGCGTCGCCTTGGACCGCATGTGCCAACTTCAACAGGGCACCCAGGGGATGGGGAGGCTATTACAACCCTGAATCTAATGAACTATGAAGGACTGATAAGAGAAAGACTACAAAGTGTTGATCTACGCTTGCACCTCTCCTCCTTTAAAAATTATAAATATCACTGATACGTTCAGATTTTAATAAACTTATATTGTTAACATGAATGGAACCTATTTCAGCAACTTTATACTATAAGTGCTATCGTTTTTTATACGGCTGTACATCATATGTATGTATGTTCTGATTGTAAAACACACTAAAAGGAACTACACTCACTTCAGAAATAAGGTGGACTATAAATATGAATTTAAAACAACCGTAAGAAACGACAGAAAAAGAATGCTTCAGCGCTGCACAGCTAATCTGCAGATTTGTCTGTGATATAATGTAGACCATGTTTCCAGGTATTTATATTTGTCTCCCTGAGGTGATCGTGTTGTTGAGCATCATCTTGAAAGAGGGCGACACCTTAAGGTGACGCGTGGCTCTCTGCCGCTGTGCATTCTGGTCCAGACACTGGCCCGGCTGGCTCGCATTCTGCAAAATGGCGACGTCCCTGGGCTCCAACACCTACAACAGACAGAACTGGGAAGACGCGGTACGTTTAATCGACATCTCGGTGTTCACAACAGGGAGGGAAACTGAACGGCAACATTTTCCTCGCTAAGTTTTAGAAATTAACGTGATCGTGAAGCCGACCCGCTCACCACAAACACGGCAGCTTTGCCTGGTAGCTTGTTAGCTCCCCGTGAGCTAGTAGCCGAAGCGTGGCTATTGCGCTATTAACAGGTCGGGTGTTAGCTTCGCTGCTGACACTAATTAAGATAATAAAATACAGTTTGATCGGAAACCAGCTACAACCAGCTACATATTTTCTACCTTATCACTTGAGACCGGGCTCAGAATTATCTCTCGGTCACTGGGATGTAAACGCGTGTTGTGCTAAAGTTAGCTGCTATAGCTAACGTTACTGAACTAGCCTAGCATTAGCAGGATAACAACATTAAAACGCATCCTCGTACACTTACTGGAAGTTTCATTGTAAAACAAACAGAACTGCTTCACGCTGGACAGAACCGGTTTCACCTGATCACTTGTAAAAGCTCGTTATGATTATATCTGTTTTAACTCGTATCACATAGTAAGTTTAGCTCATTAGCCGCTGTGGTGAAGAAGACCCGCCTGTTTGACGACGACACAACCTTAACGTGGCCCTTAGATTAATGGAAATACCACAGTATTGTGGTCTGTGTTATTGGCATCATTCAGTTGTGCACACATGTGTGATGTTATATATGAGTTCGTTATAAGAAAGGATAAATCAGCCTTTCTGGTGGGAAACTACCACACCCATGTTATCTAGAATATGAGCCAAGTTTAGGTTTTGAAACAACTACCTGATCTTGCTTCTCAGTTCACTATTTGCGCATCAAGCAACTATATTTTTTGCACTGACCACTTTAATGACCCTCACCCTTCTATATATAGGGCTCAAATCAGTTTTCTCTCCTGAAGCATGACACAACTTGGCCTGTGACCAATGTTGGTTTTATCAACACATGAGAATATAAACCTTTGCAACCTTAGATGACGTTTGTGCCACAAGAGCTGCTTATATTTCGGTGTTTGGCTGATGCCGTCAGTGGGTTTGGATTAACGCAAGGTCATTTTCTGCAGTTAGCACTTAGAGTGAAACAGCATCCTTCAACAGATGGCAAAGTCAGAGAGCAAGTCCATGTCACACATGCACCTTCACTAAGATGCCCTCAGAAGAAATTAAAACCCAGAATATAGGCCATGTTACTGCTTCACAAACTTGTTGGGTTTTTAATTGACGTGGAACTTTATTCTTTTTTTAACATCTTTTTTTTCTCTGTCCTTCAGGATTTTCCAATTCTGTGTCAGACATGTTTGGGAGAAAATCCTTACATCCGTATGGTGAGTGAGCAGGACTTTGTCATTGCAATGAAGTGGAGGTAGATTCTTTGCTGTGTAAAATTAATCCGTGCTTTGTATTACAGACTAAGGAGAAGTATGGGAAAGAATGCAAGGTATGTTTCGTATTAATATTTCAAATCATGATTATGCAGTACAAATAACATGTCCGTTACCTTACACTCTTAATTGTAAGAACATTTATAAATTTTCATTCTTTGCACTTCAGATTTGTGCTCGACCCTTCACTGTGTTCCGATGGTGTCCGGGGACACGGATGCGTTTCAAGAAGACGGAGGTCTGTCAGACCTGCAGCAAAATGAAGAATGTTTGTCAGACATGTCTGCTAGACCTGGAATATGGTAGGTCTTGGGAAGTGACTCATTTTAATCTGTAAATGTCATATGAACTGCATTCAACTACGGTTTGTTGAAGCAAGAATCTATGTGAGCTTAACCCTCTTGTCCTACTTTCTGTTGTACAGGTTTGCCTATCCAGGTGCGAGACACTGGGCTTTCTGTTAAGGATGAGGTTCCTAAGTCAGATGTAAACAAGGAGTACTACACTCAGAATATGGAGAGAGAGGTACAGTTGTTTTCTAATGCTCGCTCACTTGTGAATAATTGTGACAGTGAAGTTTTCAAACTGACAAAAACACTGAAAGCAAATGCATTTTTAAACACAAATGGTACCAAGAGGATTGTCATTGATCTTATGTATATTTGGACATTTGTGTTCCCAGATAGCAAATACTGATGGCACACGGCCGGTGGGCCAGTTGGGCAAGGCTCCTAGTTCCAGTGATATGTTGCTGAAACTGGCCCGTACGACGCCATATTACAAGAGGAACCGGCCGCACATCTGCTCCTTCTGGGTGAAGGGAGAGTGTAAGAGAGGGGAGGAGTGTCCCTACAGGTGAGTGACACTTCTTGAAACTGGTTACAGATGCTGTGAATTAGGGATTAGAAATTGATTTGGAGTTCGGAAGGTTGTTTCTTATGTTGATATTATGTTTGTTAATTAATGTGTATATATATATATATATATATATATATTTATTAAAAACTTTTCTGAGTACTTGCTACAATAGGCAACAGGGTTATTCGTATGGCTCAGTTTCAGACTGTAACCTATAATTCACAGTTGTTACACTGTTTTTTATTTTCTCATTATTAATCAAACATTTTTCACAAAGGCATGAGAAGCCCACGGACCCCGACGATCCTCTGGCTGACCAGAACATAAAAGACCGTTACTACGGTATCAATGACCCGGTTGCAGCCAAGCTGCTGACAAGGGCCTCAACCATGCCACGACTGGACCCACCTGATGACAAGTCGATTTCCACCCTCTACATTGGGGGTTTGGGAGATACTGTCACGGATGGAGACCTCAAGTAAGAATCCCAATTTCATAACAGACTCTTACACAACTTTGTTTTTGTCCACAAAGAGCACGTTTGTCTTATTTTCGAGATATAGTGTAGATGATGCAATCACTGTTGGTACAATTTTAAACCATAATATCCATTGTTATGATTCTATTTGACATTTGCCTGTATTATTACAGGAGCCACTTCTACCAGTTTGGTGAGATTCGTACCATTACCATCGTCCAGCGACAGCAGTGTGCCTTCATCCAGTTTGCCACACGCCAGTCTGCTGAAACGGCTGCAGAGAAGTCCTTCAACAAACTGATCATTAATGGACGAAGGCTCACTGTCAAATGGGGAAGGTAAGAAGTTGATCGAGAAGGTGAATTGAAGCCTTGGTGTGTCCATCTCTGACCAGACCTCCTGACTTGGAATCCATTAACAGCAGCTCATGTATTTTCTGCACACGATTAGTGGCAAATCCCAGGATAGCGTGCTTGTGCTCCAGAGGCAGTAAAGGTCCCATTCTGGGGGTAAATATTAATCTTACTATGCAACCAAAACAGCTCCTCTGCCATCTGGTTACATGTATTAGCTTACATATGGTGCACTAACCAGGGTTACTTGGGAGGTGAAGTGATGGTTTAAAGTGATAATTTGCTAATTAGCACCAGGTAGTGTTCAGAGAGTCTGTGTTTTGAAATTATCACCTCAGTCATAACTAACAGCAAACTGTTTTTACACAGCAAAGAATAAGAGCAGCAGAGCAGGAAACTCTGGGCACATTTGTGCTGAGGTATTTAACAGAGTGATGTATTGAATATTTACAACTTGTATGGTTTGTGTGTATTTCAGGTCTCAGGCAGCTAGAGGAAAGGAGGGTATCAAAGAAGGTGTCAGCGAGATGGGCACCAGACTTGATCCTGTACCTGGTCTGCCTGGAGGTGAGTCTGAAACACAGTGACGGCTTAAATAAGATGACATAGTATAATGACATAGCCATATGCTGTTAGTCTAAATTAAAGTAGTATTTACTTTGTACTTCTCATGATTTCTTTTGATAATTGAATCATAATCCTCATGTACAGTAATAAAATAAATACGTACTGCCACTTAGAGTGGAACAAAGTAACGCATTGATTTCTATTGAAATATATTTTATAGATTGTCTTAACTAATTCTGTGTTTTTCTTTTGTGCTGTAGCTCTTCCTCCACCACCACCATTGGATGAAGAAACTCCTGCCAATTACTTCAACCTGGACCCAGGCACTTCTCCTGCTGTCCTGAACATAGCTCTGCCCCCACCACCAGGAATCAACCCACCTCCCCCAGGTAATATTATTACCTTGAGCTCACAGATGAAGCTGACATCAGGCCCACAGCCAAAAACAATATCTTTCAAATATGAAACAGCTATTTATTAAATTAATAAATTATTGAAACACACTGAAAAAAAATGTCTAATGCTGTATTAACTTTTATTTTTCATCTGCTCATTCAGGTTTTGGGCCTCCAATGTTTCACCCCATGGCTCACATGGCTCCACCTATGCCCCCTCCAATGAACATGAGACCTCCTGGTCATATTCACTACCCCTCCCAGGATCCTCAGCGCATGGGTGCCCATGCAGCACATGGCGCACGCCATGGAGAGTAGCTGGTAGTGAAATCATACTGTGATTAGCTTTCATTCTTTTTCTCCGGTTGACCTGGTCAGGTGCCTTCTCCTCAGATGATGTGTCATGGCCTGCAAATAGCAAACTACAGGGAGGAATATACTGTACAAAAAAACAGTGATTTCTTAGAGGATATCATCTGTTTTATTATGCCACTTGCAGAACAGTTAATGAACTGAAGGAGCATCATCTGTGTCTGGAGCTAAGATAACTGTAGCAACTGGAAAGTTAAAAAGCACCAGAGCAGCATCTACGCAGTGGAATTTCACAAAGTAAAAGGCTTCAAACATAAGAGAGCTGACCAATGTGATCAGGTTTTTTAAAGGACTGGTGTGTTCAGCGCTGTTGTACATATAAAACTGAATACTTTAGGTTAAACATGTATCTGTCTCATTGTTTCAAGCATCACATTCACTTCTGAGGAACAATTTTAAACCTTTAAATTTCCAGTTACATTTACTTTTTTTATTTGACAGAATCTTAATATTCCACAACCTAAGGTATTTGTTATTGGTCTTTCTTTGTATGATGTTTTCACTTATTAAATTGACCCAAATTTTGTCATTAATATTTTTGTAGTCTGTATAATTCATCATTATCATGTATGCGGGTTGGGTTGTGTGGGTGGTGGAGGAAAAAAAAGTCAGAAGAAATGACTCTTTTTGGTGAAGAATAGAAATGGGTCAGACTGAAAAGCCTGTGGCAGCATGGTCCTGGACTCTACTGTGGTAATTAGCAGATTCCAGCATCTGGAGATGGTCTGAGCTGGTCAATCCACTCAGCAGCGGCACATTACTTTAGCGGTATAGCAGTCCTCTTGCAGTGCCCACTATTTAACAAGAGGATCGTTTTCGCAGGAGGCGAGGTGCAAGCATAGATCTGCACGTTGTCGTCTTTCTCTTATCAGTCCTTCATAGTTCATTAGATTCAGGGCTGTAATAGCCTCCCCATCCCCTGGGTGCTCTGTTGAAGTTGGGTCGTCGGCACATGCGGTCCAAGGCGACGCCAGGCAGGTTCTGAGACTCGATTGCCTCGAAGTCGATGAGTGGTGTCACCCTCTTGCTGGCCATAGCACCCCCGAAAGGCATTGCAGATCTGAGGAGCAAAGAGAGGTTCTTACAAAGCAGATGGGTGCATTACGTAGGGAGTTATTTTTTCATCTTTGTGTAGTTTTCTTTCTGCAGAGTTTTTGGTGGTGTGCCTTGGTTTATTTCCCAATATGTGATGTTAATAAACTTGGTATAAACATGTCATGGAATTTTATATCTGGCAAAGTCCTTAACATCTTTTAAAGAGACAAATTTTATAGGTCGGATTTCTAGCTCTGATCTTGCTGACTATTATCATTTTAGGTTTATTTGATCTTATTTTCATCTGATCTTCAAACTGACTTTAATGGTTGCCCTTTTTCATTTTTAACTTCTAAAGCTCAATTGCATATCTGTTTTGAAAGTTTCAATATAAATAGGTTTGTTATTCTTATAGGGATCATAAATCCCATCATAAGAAGTAAATCTCTGATCATCTCTTTAAAAATCAACTATTTCAAAAAGTACTAAATTGGATCAAATGACTAGAGCCTCCTCTTAGAAATTAACGAATTTGAAAGGGAATGGGAAGGACATGTTGGTTTCAGTAATTATACCAAAAAACAGAAGAGGCATTACTATTTAATACAAATCTGAATTTAATAGTGTCAACCAGCATTAGGGACACATTTGGGAAATACTAATTAAAGCTTCACAATTTCTTGATAATCCTAAAAGCTGAACAGAGTGGTACTACTCTTCCAGACAGTGACAGAAGCTTATTGATCGACAGCCTTAAATGACCTAAGTCTGAGCTTGTCTTTCATACATTTTCCATTTCTTCCTCTGCCCAAGCCTAACCTTTGTCCTGCCTCACCGATGAGATGCAATTCCTTGTGTGCCATGAGAAAAGTGATTCCCTTTCCTGCGCAATCAGTCTTGTGGGGACATTAAAACCTCTTAGCCTCGAGTGGATCATCTTTCAAGAGCCAGGGTTCAAAATAGCCAGCGCATAGCCACAATTCAAGGAGGTGCGAGCCAGAGACCGGATTCATTTTCAAACTGTGGAAACATGGAGTGGAGCCGAGGGAGCGGGATGATGGTGATGGATGACACGGTGAGGTCATCTGCGGGTCTATTTGAAGACGGGTGCTTCCCATTGAGCAGTTTATGATTTATTTGGGTGAACTGGGCAGTGACTGGTAAAGTGAAGCAGCCGACTCTTACCTGTTGAAGCTTCTGAAGTTTGCGGGCTGGAGCCCTGGTGGGAGCTGGGGCAGCTCGGTATTGAGGGCGTTCAGGAGCTCTTCTTTGGTTCCCAAAGCTTCCGTCCATGGGGAGGAGTAGGACTTGGGGATCACTGTTGTGTTGAACTTCTCACGGGGGATGTCCTTTAGAGGGCCAGAATAACCTGGCACGAATAAAAATCTCACATCAAAGAGCAAAAAGGACATACGCCTACTGGTAAAGTGAAAGCCGTGTTACTATATTAAAAATTTCAAGCAAGCAAATGTAAGGTCTCCTGTGTCGAGAAAAATGGATTATCCCTACGTTTTTAATTTAATCACAAAACCTATTTGATAATTGACATAAAAGCAAGATCTAACAACAACCACCAGATCTAATTTACATATAAAATATCCTCCATGTCACTACTGTCAACAACAATAGGAAGTTCAGTAATTAGATCCCAGTGTGAATCCCTGATAATAAAAAGAGCTCAGTTGGACTTCTGTCAGAGCAAATGCACAACAGCACTCAGCAAAGATACTCACAGATAATAGCTCTGTACAAACTGCCAACACTCCGAGCACTGGCAACAATAATAACATTCTATTTATTTGCTCAACACACGTCCATTTAAAAGCTGAAAAGTAGCCAAGCGGTGAACTAGTCGGTCGAGATGCCCTCCTCGCCGTGTGTACGAGCATTTACCTGGAGCGAGGACGTCGGGACTGCCCTTCTTTGCCACAGTCTTCTGCAGGTTCATGACCAGGCTGTGCTTACCAGCGATGGAGAAACCCTGGTTTTCTTTCCCTCCTTGAGGCTCTGAGAGGATTTGAGGAGCATCGAGATGGACCTGAGGGGACAAAGTTTCATTTCTGTGAATTTAATTACTTCCAAAACACTGTTAGACAGTTTTTTTTATCAAAGAGGGACTCCACTATTTTTAGACATGCAATTAAATGATTTTTACATGTCAGGAGGCCTGCTGTCACTTAGAAAGGAGCTTTCCAATGTTAGGACAAATCTCAGCTTTAGCTCAAGATCATTATTAATTCTTACTGGAAGCCTGTATTAGAACCTGGGGTGTTTAAATGTGGGAAAGAGGCTGAGATTTAGAAGGCCGGGTAGCACACTTTGTATTACTCTCTGACCCCCTGCATTGGAATTTCTTCAATTGGAAATTGTATTGCCAAACGAGGTTAGATTCTGATACAGAATGTCAGAAAAATCTTGTCAGACCTGGCTTCAAAAGATGGCTGCCATCATTGTAAACAGTCTTTCAAGGTTTTGTGATATTCTGTTTATAAGCACTTTGTATCAAATGTGATTCATTAAGTCAGTCGTGCTGTGTTTATTTAGCGATTTGCACTGCCCCACCCAGTGAAATAAACAAAAGTCATGACTTGTACTGACTGGAACATCGTAAAAGATGTTGTAGTGCATTGTGGGAAATTTTCCAAACCAAATATCCTCATATCTCCAACTCTGCTGTTTAAATGTTGTCAAATACTTTTTTTAAATGTCCTTTTATGCTTTTATGAAAGAGTGAATTGCCAGGGCTCCTTTACACCTCTTTAAATGTCTCTTTAAATGTAATTATTTTGTATATATGTTGCTCATTTGTTTATTTGAAGACAATTAATGACTAGCAGATGTTTCTGTACTCCACAGAAATGGGACTGCAGAAACCCTCCTGATTAATAATCATAGTGAAGATACACCGGAAGCTTTTTAAATGCATTCACTGCATGTCGGAAACACAGGTTCATAAGTTCAAGTAGAGCACACTTATGTTAGTTGATGTGTCTTTGTGTGTTATGTGCTGTGTGTCGTTTCCTTACAGTATTGGCGTTGTAAGCCACGTTGCCGGGGTTCTCCAGGGTGAACCTCTCCACTCGCTTCTGTCTCTCCTGAAACATGCGGGAGCCGCGATTGGACGGAAGATTCAGCTCCTCCATCATCACGTCCTTGGGAGTACTGATCTTCTTCACCAGGTTCAGACCCCCTGGCACAACATGACAGACACACGGAGGCCTTTTAATAAGTGATTGCATTAAATGTCCCTGTGCATTTTCAGTGGTGCAGCATCACAGTGGAGAGGTTCCCCCCGGGTTTCTGTGCCGCGTGCCGTGGCATCAGATGACTCCAACCTTGAAATACATCATGACGCTTGGTTGTTCGAGCGCAAGAGCAACGGTGGCAGAAGAAGGAAAGTAACACAGGCTAATAGGGGCTGTTGGCAAATCTTGATGTCTCCTTGGATCTTCCAGTTTCTGTCAACTTTCAACAGCTGAGGGGGGCTGAGCCATGTCACAGCATCACTAAGATGTTAACCACAGCTTTTGCTGAGGGTCTCTTCTCGTGTTACATCATGTCACAGAGGAGGGTCTGGAATAGCCTCAAGATGACGTCAAGATGTGTGTAATGTTTGTTGTGGTCGGGGGTTGCACGGGTAACTGGGCATATAAATAGGATCTTTGGATGAAAGACCAATGTAAGAGTGGATGGCCCACAAATCTGGACCTACGCCATCCTTGAGTAGCGGCCTTTGATCGATTCAAATTTTTCTGAGTGCAGGGGTCTTTTTGTCAAAGTCTAGCTGGCAGACAGAGCAGGAAAAACACACAGTGCAACTGGGATGCTCCCAGCGGAAACGTCTGGAGAACTTTAACAGCATACTGTCTCTCCTGGGATTCGGGTGTACCATGCTCCACATGGCCTCAGGCGATTTCTCTTTGATGTCTGGCTCAATTTCATCTGACAACCTCCGGCTGTGATCGCATACTAGGGCAGTAGTTTTTTTTAACGTCCACATTCATGTACATGTAAATCAATTCTGTGTCTCAGTGTTGTGACACATTCTGAAACTAAACCAATGCTTCCTCAGTGCACTCACCTCCTTTGGCCTCTCTGGACAGAGCCCTAGCGTTCATCATCCTTTGTTTAGTCAGGTCATTTTGGCCGGACTGCATCATCATCATCATCGTCGTTGTTTTTCTACGATGGAAACAGACAGTTCAATCATTTGTACAAAGATTTATTTTAATTGTAGGATTCTATGTATAATTTGGTTTTTTTTTTAGTCAGATTGGATTTTAGTGACAAACAGAAGAAACACAAACTCCTTTAGGTTTCATTTTGTTGTGAATCACAAATCTTAAATTATATGTTAGTCAGAAATTATTCTTCTTTCTAAGGGCCCATCAGTTTTATTAAGTTAATATAACAGCATTTTGTTCAAGCAATGG
Source organism: Pleuronectes platessa (assembly GCF_947347685.1). Lineage (NCBI taxonomy): Eukaryota > Metazoa > Chordata > Actinopteri > Pleuronectiformes > Pleuronectidae > Pleuronectes > Pleuronectes platessa. The sequence goes on from NC_070633.1 coordinate 19,095,235, forward strand.
ATTTAATTCATAATTTGATTAAATCTCTCAATTTAAAATACTTCATATATTAATAATTTTACTACTACTATATGAGTATTTACATTTAGAAGCTGCCACTACATTAACACAGAAATGTATGATTATATGAATTTACAGTTCTTTATATGATCCGATTCTCTTACATGTTTATGCACACTGTAAACCACAAGTAACTAAACCTAAATTATGTCTTATAGTCACAAGTTCTAAATGTTATTGAGTCCAGCCCCATTTTGTTAAGTGAGTGTGACTGTAACAGTGTTTTGTTGAAGCAATGCATTTCCTCATAATCTGATTAAATCTTTCAAATTAAAATACTTATTATTACTCTACTTGCACCACAGCACAACACCGAAATGTATGATTTACTGGTTCCTTGTTTACAATTCTTTAAAGAACCCAATGGCTTCCAAACCTGTGTAACACTTGGCAAACTTAATGCTCCTCTCAGGGCCCTTCTTTCCCTGCTTATCATGAAGGCCCACACTCAGCGGCTCCTTACCTGTGTCTCCTGTCCTTCTGTCTGTTAGTGGGAGTTCCTCTGGATGGTTGTGTTGTGTGGTCGGTCCGGGACTGGAGCTGAGATGCTTCCTCACTACACTGTGACTCTCCGCTGCAGAGCGGGGACCGTCCGTATAAAACTCACCCAGGGATGCCTGTGGTGCTTATCTCACCCAGTTTATTTTAGCAGAGGATTCCAAGAGAGAGAAGATGGATGGAGGGGGGGGGGGGGGGTATTGGTGGTTGTGGGAGGGTGGTGCTGGTATAAAAGGCCTGTCGAGGGGAAGGGGCCAGGATAAAGGCTTGCATCGTGACCTCGAGCCGCTTTGAAAATAAAAATCTGATCCCCTCTTCGTGTGAGTGTGTGTGTGTGAGTGCATCACAGCAGCTGTTGTCCAGACAGTGACAGCCATATGAGAGGCCAAGCATCCGACCTGCCCACGGCAAACATAGGCACATAAACACATTTTCTATTTTCTCTCTTTCTTTACACCCGTTAAAGCCTCAGTAACCCCGTTGCTATATATTAGCTGCTCATGATAGGTTTCCCACACACAGACAGTTTTACAGGGGAAGCTGTAAAATTGATGAGGTTACTGCAATCAGAGTTTGTGCTGCTGTCTTCCAGTGTGGGGTCAAAGGTTAAACTCTAACATTTTTTGATGGTGAGACTTCTGGCGTCCATTTGGTTTGCACGGCCATGAGTGACGAGCGATCAACATACCTTTCAGTTATTTATGAGTTTAAAAGGACTCAATGACAGTAAAATATTCATACCTCTGCCGAGAGGTTATGTTTTCACCCGGCTGTTTGTTTGATTGATTGCAAGTAAGATTAAAAACTAATGGACGGATTACCACAAATCTCTTTGGAGCGATGGCATAAGGAAAAAAAGTATTTAATTCTTTAGCAGAGCGGAAATCATGTAAGAGTTTATTTGCATGTAGGGAAGGGAAGTGAAATCTGAGCTGGGATCCGATAATACAGGGCTTATAAGTGTGTGCAGCTTGATTGGATTTAATGCAACTATTAGGCCTTGGTGGAAATATGCACTACACAGTTTCCATTTTGTTTTCATTTATTAATGCTCTGAACCTACAGCTGCGATTCTCCATGAAGTGATGCCCTTTAACTGTGGATGTGGTTGCCCTTTTGGAACTCGACTTAGTCTTTCTCGAGCAGCTTTTTCCCCCACAAATTGATTCATTGAGCTCAGCAGGAGCCGGGGGGGCCAAAAACATTTTCTTTATCCCTGTCGAGATTGGTTATCGATTTTGCACCTGCCCTGCTCCACAATGTCACTATCCCCCCGTGGGAAGCCTCCCAGCCTCTGACACAAAATGTGGAGTCATCCTGAGTCACGGAAAATCATCTGCACACACGCGGTGGAAGCTGAGCAGCCGCTGCGCTTTAAGAGTTTCTTCAAGTGTCTTTGTTTAGTCGTTGAAAAGCTATTTTGGTTCATAACAAGAAACCACATTTAGTTGGCAGCCTTCTTTTAACAAATAAAACATCAGCTCTGTGAGTCTCAGTGATAAGGGTCAATCTCTTATTTCCACTTTAATCGGATAACAATTCATCATAGAGGGAGTTATTATGAAAAGTGTTTGATTTTGAGTCTTTCTGTCGAGGAGAAGAGTGATTTGAAAAAAAAGGACAAATTCTCATGACCGGAGTCATCTGTGTTTGAGAGGTGGCCTCTGCAGTGTGTTTGTGTCACATGGAGAGGGGGGGCACGGCCACCAGGCGCTGACAGCTGACACCAGAACAATGGAGGCCCGTTCAGACACAAGGGCTTGGGTAATTAGGCACCTGTAAAACAGTCTGTTCCACTCGCCTTCAGATGAAACCTTACTTGGCTGGCTAATCTGAGCAAGCCCGCAAACTACCCAGGTCGCGGTGAGAGCAGGATAAGGCAATTTTTTTTTTAAATATGGAGCTGAACCCTGAATTAAAGTTCAGCTTGCAGCCCTGGAGGAGTCATCATCAGTCTGAATTTCTTTGATTTGCTTGCAGGTGCCTTTGGGAGGATCGCTGCGAGTCAGTCAGTCGGGGAGAGCTGTCTTCACGGTGCTCACTTTGAGCTTCAACCCAGCGAGACATAATGTACGGGCTGCTGTGCGAGAGTCTTCACGACTTCATCAAGGAGTCGTACGGAGATGATGTGTGGAAGCTGGTCAGGGAGAGAGCAGATGTCAGGCTGCACTCCTTTGTCACCCACCAGGTACAATGTGCTCCTGAAGTGAATAATACTACGTGATACTGCTATAATAATGTGTGTTTACAGGGACATGTGCCACTCTGGCTGGTGTTCAGCTTCACACTCTTGATGTCACAAGAAAATCAAGGTTTCTGAGTGAAAATGTCTGCCCACGTGTATCTGCAGGTGTATAGCGAGAGCGTGATACCCCGTATCGCGAAGGCAGCCAGTGGAGTGACAGGGACGCCCTACAATGAGCTGATGAACTCCTGGGGTGTCTATTTCCTGGGCTTTGTGGGGAAGTACGGCTATGACAGGATCCTCAAGGTGAGGAAAGATCTCAAAACTCTGTCTTCTGGTGGATGTGATGTGTGAGAGAATGATCAAGTACACAGTGAGACCACTGCATGTATCTTCAGTACTGTCGTTTTGATAATGAAACATTTAGTTTTACTTATATATACTTATACTTATATCTCTTATTGTGCCTTATTTTTGCGTTGCTGACATTTCAAAACAAAGTCGCTTAGCTCAGAGATAAGAGATTATTGTGAGCGATGTTTCTCGTCTTAAACATGAAGTCCTGAGACAATTGAAGACCGAAAATCCTACCTCTGTACAAATAAGTAGACAATTATGATGGGTCAAAAAAATGTAAAAGCTTCATAGTGAGAGGTTATCAGTTGATTCATGTAGACACTCATTGGCGATGTGCCTCAAAAGGTAGAGAATCAGCAGGTTGTTGGTTCGATCCCCGGCTCCACCAGTCTGCTTTGCAAAGTGTCCTTGAGCAAGATACTGAAACTGATGGTGTATCATTGTGTGTGATAGATAAAAGCGCTGCATAAACTGTGTATGTGAATGGGTGAATGTTACTTGTGCTGTAAAGGGCTTTGAGTGGTCGATAAGACTGGAAAAGTGATATCAAAATACAGTTCATTTACCATTTCATTATTAGACTTTCTGTCCAGCCCTTATTGTTTTGTTCTCTAACATCATAATATTGTTTTCAGTGATTTACAGTTTTTCCCTTTCATGAAGAATGACATCCCGTGTCTGTACCCTCAGGTGTTGGGTCGCCATGTACGTGACTTTGTCAACGGCCTCGACAACCTCCATGAATACCTGCGCTTCAGCTACCCCAAGGTGCAGCCCCCGACCTTCTTCTGCCAGGAGGAGTCTGCTACTGGAGTCACCCTGCACTACAGGTCTGAGACAATGAGGAAGAGGAGGGCCGAGGGTTGGAGTGGGTCAGATTGATGGGCAATCAGACATTACATGTAACAATAGAAGAACAGAGCAGAAAATAGAGAAAGCTGTGCCAGGGTCCTTTTTTCGAAAGATGTTGTTCCTCTCTGATCTGCAGGAGTAAGCGTAAAGGCTACCTGCACTATGCCATGGGTCAGCTGAGGCAGATGGGGAAGCAGTTCTACGACACCGACATCCAAGTGGAGGTGATGTCTGAGCAGATTGTCGGAGACTACTCCCACGTCACCATGAGGTACGCACACACACACACACACACACACACACACAAACACACACACACACACACACACACAAACACACACACACGCAAGCTTTTTATACCCATTGGTGAAAAGTAATCATGTATAAGTACTATAGTACAGTATTAAGGTACTTCATTTGTATACCTTGGTTCATTAATCTTCATACTTTTCCTCCATTACATTTAGGAAGAAGATTTTTACTTCCTACATTTATTTGGCAGCGAATGTAACTTACAGATCTGGATTCTACATTAAAACATTAGACGGTCACTCAGTGGAGCGCAGACCTCCGCCAAGGCCCAACAGTCCCCTTAAATCCAACCAAGCTGCAACAACTTTCACACAGTTGTAGATATCAGCTCACAAAATGTGCCTGATTCATTTCACCAAGAATTATTCTCTGGAGAAAAAGGAAAACATTTAACAAATCTCACACTTAAGCATATTGATCTGATCCAGGTCCACAACAGAATTCAATGACGTTGGAACCAGAGGTTACCAAACTCTTTGGTTATATATATATATATATATACAATAATTAGTGTCTGCTTATCAGGTTTTGGTGTGTATGAGTTGTTTGCTGGGAATACTCCCTCCAACAATTTTGTATGGTTTTGTTTAAATAACTGTTCGGACCTAAAAATGAGAAATTAAAAAATGAGAACTAAAATGTGCAAAGATTTGTCTCATAGCCCCTGAGATCTGTTGTATCTTGTGACCGACCCCTACAGACTACAGATACAAAAACTGTGTGCTGCAGCGGCTGTGGCTGAGGGGGTTGAGCCATGTACAGTTAAAACTAACTGTCCTCAGAACAGTAAACTGTACTATCAGTACTATCAACCTTAATGACGTGTAAACACACTTTATACTCCACTTTAAAATACTGATCCATGTTTCCATGCAGGCTGAACTTTGACAACTCAGCCTACCGCTACATCATGAAGGAGGATGAGGAAGAGCAGGAGATTTTGCCCATTACCTCAGACTTCTTCTTTGAGGTCTTCCCCTTCAATATTGTCTTCAGACAGGTAATCTTCCCTCAGCCTCCCAAGGGGAATTAATGAACAACGCAAAGTGTTAAGTGATTGAACGGTCAGCCCCTCTCTTCTCCAGGACATGGTGGTGCACAACGTGGGCTCGGGCCTGTCTACTGTCTTCCCTGATCTGGATGGGAAGAAAATCACAGACGCCTTCTTGCTCGCTCGCCCCCTAGTGGAGTTCAACTGGAACATGGTCAGACATCCCACGTCCACATTTCAGACAACTTTTTCAGCCACTTTCAGATTAAACTTTCCTCAATGCATCTTAAAATACTGCCTTGAAACAGGTGAGGATACTGACTTTGTAATCTGCACACAGATCATCTCCCACCCCAACAACGGGTTTGAGATCATGTCCAAGGAGCCAGTGAAGAGAGAGAGGAACCTTCACAACCGAGTCCAAAGTAAGAGTGGGGTAACATTTTGCAGGGCTGTGAGTGTGAGCGTATGTGTGTGTGTGTGTGTGTGTGTGTGTGTCTGGTGGACGAGCACTCACAGACGTGTGGTCAGATCAATTTCGAAGCAGTCAGACACAAAAACCCAGCTCAATTTAACTTTCACTAATTTAAAAAAAAAGAGCAGGTTTGTGGTAATTGGATGTATCTTCTCCCCCAAGAGCTTGAGCATTAACATTTAACTTTGAAAACGCAGCTGAATTAAAGTGGTGAGTTAAGTCTCACAGTTGCTGAAAATTGAATTGTTTGATGTCTTGATTCAACCTAAATTGATTGAATTTAGCGGAACAGATCTCTGCCCTGCTTGTGACGGGTGGAGGGGGTGAATATATATGTTTGTGGCTCTGACAGTCGACCTTGTTTTTCCTCAGATACTGATTATGAAAATGCCAATCGTACCGCTGACGTCGATGTGGAGCTCATGGCTTTCCAGTCCATCATTGGAGATGATTACAAAGGTCATGACCTAGAGAAATGGTCATAGACCATAGAAAGACATAAGCATTGAAATTGTCGGGCTTTCTAATCACAAAATGAGACTAAATAATAGACACAGACACACTTGTGGCTGTGATGCACCTTGACATTGGTGGCCACCTGCCAATAAACCGCACAAAGAAGAAGAAATACAAAGCAATCTCACTTTAAAGGAACAGTTTAAAGATGGAAATATTCAATTTTATGTTGAAAGTTGTTGACTTGAGGAGATTATGCTGAGGACTTTCATGTTTGTGTGCTCTATGATGCTGGTGCCAGCGCAGCTTAAAAACTTTAGTTTGCGTCATTGAGCAATAAGCTAGTGTGGCTCTGTCCAAAAATGAAACTACTACCACATCTTTAAGTTCCCTAGTTCATCTTCTGTATCTTATTTGTTTAACTTCTGCAAAATATTAAATGAAAATAATGTTATAGATGATTCTTTTTGCTGTTGGCAACAAGCAGAGACTCCAGGAAGTCACTGCTTCCACACATAGGCTGTATATAAAGATGAATATGACGGCGCTCCAAAAGTGAAGCCAAATCATCTTGATCGCCCCCCAGTGTCTGGCTGCAGTATAGGCTGTAAACCCTACCTCCTCCTTGTTAGCGGATTAGACTTGGATGTGATGTATTTTTATTTGTTGATTTCTCTGTTAGGTGTGTTTTTATTAGTAGTAATTTGATGCTATATAAAAAGTCATCATTGACAGCTGAGACTGACTCACGATTGGTCGGGACTCCACTAGCACCCTAGGTCCAAATTACCTAAAGAGCCCAAGATGGCGGCACACACGTCTAGCATATTTTGGCTTTATCTCTGTACAATGGGAGGAACTGGAGATGCCTTGTCCATCTTTATATACAGTCAATGTTTTCTCCCCTATAACCTCCTGAAAGCCAGAAGAGGCTTCATTATGCTTAGCTACACACATTAGCTGCTGGCTAGAGCTTCATATTAAACATAAAGATTCAAGTGTGGTATTGATTTTCTTGCCTAGCTGTTGGCAAGAAAGCAAAGAGCCCTATTTTGAACTTGCACTTTAAAAATGCTAAACTGCTGCTTCCATTCAGATGACATCTTTAACGCTGTTACAATTTACTCCTGAAGTTTAACCTCACACACCTCTCTGGATGTTTGTCTCTTCTTGGCCTTTGAATGTGCTCCTCTCTTAGACGGTAACAGCGCTAACGCGATGGAGAGCTGGGGTGATGGGACGCGCTGCCTGAAACTAAAAGGACAAATGAGATACATGCCAGAATGGGAGTCCATCATCTTCCTGGGAACTCCTGTGTAAGGCGTGCACGCACACACACACACACTCATGCACACACACAACACACTCTGCCATAGACACAGATCTTTAATAAAATGCTGCTGTTGAAAAGTAAAACATTCTAAAAAGCATCGAGAGCCAAACTGAATTACTGGACTGGAAATAAAAGCCCGGGCAGTGAATCAAATCAGGGCCCCATTCGAACAGCACTTTCCATGCATGAAATGAGCTGCTAATTAGTCTGTAATCAGACAGTGCAGCTCTTGTGAGCGTAATGGGAACCAATTTGCAAGAGTGTTTTCCACAGAGTACATTACCAAAACATTTCCCTCCTCATCTAAAACATTTTGTTTTTGCAAGTGAATGCCCTCATGCCGGCATCGACAAAACTTGCATGTTATTTAATGCAGAAAACATGAGATGGCTCTCAGAATTATAGCCTTTATATTCCCCCTTTTGTTGAATACTCTTATTTGCATTCAATCAATCACTGTAGCTTTTATTCAAATTGTCCCTGTGTGTATGTGTATGTGCAGGATGGAGAGTCTGAGTGCCATGTTCAGGACCGGCCTGTACATCAACGACCTGAGCATGCACGACTCCAGCAGAGACCTGGTGTTGGCGGGGACTCAGCAGTCAGAGGAGCTGAAGAGAGCTCTCATACAGGTGCCACGAGCCAAAGTGCAGCTGCATTTAATATCAGCTCACTTGTCACTCTGCTTTATGTAATGTGTCTCTGAAGCCCTTTTCTTTCAGTCCAGCCGCCCCACATCACCTTCCACCCGCAGACCTGAGGTGAAGGAAATAGACTCACACTTACAGTGTTTCTTTCTCTCTCCCTCTTCTTCCTCATGGTGAGCACAGGAGCAGAAGAAGTCCAGCAAGCTGGAGGAGAGTATGAAGATGTTGGATTATGAAATGAAGAAGACTGATGACCTTCTCTACAGGATGATTCCAAAGCCGGTGGCCAAGAGGCTCCGCAAAGGAGAGCCTGCTGTGAACACTTGTGAGGTCAGGATTGTAGATTGCGCCACATACAGGCCACAGTTCACTTTTGAATTTACACTGCAAGAGCCTATAACAACAGAAATAAGTATCACAGTTTTTTTTAATTTACTGCTATTTAAAACTAAAGTCAAAGAGTAAATACGTCCACCAAGGCTCAGAAGTCCACTTAAGAAACATCTAAATTCACTTGAAATTGACTTTTAATTGGATCTGCACCAAATGGCACACTGTCAATAATATCAGTCCTCTCCGTTGCCGGAGGGAACAATAGGTTTAAAGAAACATTGAGGGAAATAGGTTCATTAGGTTTCTTACAGTTAGATGAGATGATTGAAAACATATGAATGTACAGTAAACATACAGTAGCTAGTCAGCTTAGCCCTTTCGCATTGTATTTGCATCTTTATGTTAAACTCAGCTGACTGCCTGCCATAGCTTCATATTTATCCATGAGAGCCGTACCAATATTCTCACATAATTTCTCTGGGTTTTAATTTGATCCCAAGTGACTTTTTGTTGTTGTGAAATGAAGTTTGATAGAAGGATCATGCAGTACAGTGTAGACATCCAATATGGGCCAGTAGTTTGGGACCAAGCACAACACGACCTAGAGGTGAGCAATACAAAATTATGTCAAGATGTCGTGTCGCCCGATATCGATAATTAGAAAGATAAAAGTCACATTATTATTTATTTTAGGATTAGGGGCAGAACATTTTAAACATTGTATGAGTGTTATGTCTCTTCACTGGACTTTCACAATGCAAAAGCATAATATTGATGTATATTGACCTTGTTATAATAATATTGACGAAAATTCACATTCATATTTTTCTATCTTTTTTTTCTTCTATTCCTTACACTTTAGTATTGCATGCTACGTTTTACTTACTGATGCCTATTTTGCGATGGCTGCTGTACATATAACATTTATAACAAATTCAGCCATTCAATTGTGGGGCTTATAAAAGATGATCTTATCTTATCTTGTCTTTCCCCCCAGGTGTTCCCAGATGTGACCATTCTCTTCAGCGATGTTGTGGGTTTTACCCGCATTTGCAGCCACATCACCCCGATGCAGGTGGTCTCCATGCTCAACACCATGTACACGCTGTTTGACACGCTCAGCGAGAAGCACCGTGTCTTCAAGGTTGGCGTGTATATGTTTGTCCTCTGTGTAACTCAGTTCACACGTGTGTAGTGATCCCGTGTAAGAGCCGCCGCCGTGTTCCTCCCCAGGTCGAGACCATCGGAGATGCCTACATGGTGGTTGCTGGGGCTCCGGAGAAAACCAAGTACCACGCTCATAACATTTGTGACATGGCCCTCGACATGGTGCGCTCCATCGACCACCTGAAGGATCCCTCCAACGGCAACCACATACAGATTCGTGTTGGTGGGTAGAAAGTGTGTGAACTTGTAAGTGTGTTCATGTTCGTGTTTGACTGAGTGACCCAACCATCTGCTTGGTGCGCAGGGATCCACTCTGGCATGGTTGTGGCAGGTGTGGTGGGACATAAGATGCCACGTTACGGTCTGCACGGGGACACGGTCCACACCGCGTCCGCCATGGAGAGCAACGGCAAGGTACGGATGGGGACATTTGTGAAAGTAACATTGATGACACATGAGAGGCAAATAAAGGCTAAGTCAAGTCAGAATATCTACCTTTTATCGTTTGACCCTCTGAAGTGCTGAACCAGCTTTCTGTGATTGTTGTCTCAATCAGGAGATGCACATTCAGCTCACCAGCGCCACCTATGAGCACCTGAAAGGAAGCCACTTCATTTTCGAAAGGAGGGGCATCATCACCATCAAGGTCAAGGATCACAGCTGTCACCATCGCAACTTATTCAAATACCTTGTGTTTATCCTCAGTGTAGTATGTGTAACCTGTCAATGGCTGTGCTAAGGAGGTGTATTGTAAGTGTTAAGTGTGTGTCACCACTCAAAAGTAAATGCATGTTCTCTCCACACAACCTACGTGGGGCCCATCACTGAGGCTGTAATCTGTGTAAATGAAAGATTTGCATATCAGCACTCGCAGACAATAAACATTCCAGAGTGTGAAAAACATTGAAAATAAAACGCAGTGTTTTGGCTCTGGGGAGTCAGCACACTCAGTATTCAGAGCTGGTGTTTGGCAGCCCGCTTGTTGATTTGCCTTGTCTATGTTATCAGCGGGTCTGACTCTGAGGGTGCACAGTCGGTGATAAAGCAAAGTGACTCCCAGAGGTTTCTAAGGCAGCTGATTACAGGGGCCGATCTCAAGAGACCAATGGTGACTCACTTTTTATCAGGGAATTTCGACTAAAGGAAAAGTTGCCATCTGCCATTCCACCATCCTCCACGACAGCAATCGATGCGGTGTGAATATTTCGTGTGTGTCCGACGTTGACTTTTTCCCTCTGTTCGCTCCACTTTTAGGGGAATGTTGAAATCGAGACGTACTGGCTGAAAGGCAAGAGGGACAAGGACGGGAACGCTCAGGCCGCGTGTCCGCAGTTTGAGATTCAGACCATCAGCAAGGCCAACATCAAAGCCCCCGAGGCCAAACGAGCTGAGGAGGGAATGGTAAAGAAATCAGGCTGAGATGTGCTTGAATGGTTTTATTGCCTCTATCATCATTTCTGAATCCTCTCGTCTCCGTCTGTCTTTGCCTGCAGGTCTTTCCTCTGGTTGCGGGGGACGGCAAGGACGATGCCAAGTCTAGTCCCTCTCACCGCATCAAGATGGAGATTTCAGGCCATTCACCGGAGGAGAAGATGGAGGAGGGCCGCAAGGAGGAGATGTCCGGTCATAAGGTGGGAGGGAGTATATGTTGCTCTCCAGGATTTCTGTGCTATGCTGCCTTAATGGCTCATTTGATGATTCCCTGAACTGTGCCCTCCACAGGCCCACCACAAGGACGCTTTGCAGGACGGCCACAGGGACCCTCACCTGGAACGGAACTCGCCCGAGTCTGACGACCGAGACTCCATCGCGGAGTCCCACGCCAGCTCCTGCGACTCCCACTCCTCCAAGAGTGCCATGTGCTCCGTGTCGTGAACCCAAGCGGTGGCTAGCTAATGCTATCGCTAGTAATTCTACCACTTCTGAAGCGCTTTTTGTCCAACTCACTCAAAGCAGGGAACGTTAGGCCCAACACCAGATAGAAATGCAGGGATTTAGCTGTTATTGTTTGCCTTTTTTTCTGAGGCTTGTTTTTAAATTGGTGATTTCATGGCAACCTCTGTTTGACATGTTGTTTGTACATGGACTAGACCGTAAAGCTTTAGATCTCTAGTGGTTGTGTGTGGCGTTAATACTGCTAAGCGAAAATCATGCTCATTTAGCTTGGACACTGACACAAATCAGGGTTAACTTTGCACTGTGATTGTTTGGAGCAGCTGCCTCAGGGCCATCGCCACTGAAAGATTTTGCTGTGCACCCGTATTGTAATTTGTTTTAGCACCGAAAAAGTCTTCGCTGCCTAGTGGACACCAGCTTGGTAATTTCCTGCACTGTTTGTCCTGCTGTACCTCACAGGTTTGACATCGTGTTTTCATCCCGTGAGAAAAGAAGTCCCTCTCCTCCCTCTCCCTCCTAACGTCTGAATTCATTATTCTATCTCGGTCTCGTCAAATCCACGGCCCCGGCACAATGTAAACGCTTGTCAGCTCACTGGAAATAAAGAGAGATGACTGCTAGGCTGCCTTTGGTTCCGTTCGTTATTGTTTGTCTTGTCTTGTCACTCCGAGGCATTCGCGTCCATACTCACATTTACATTTGCATATGTTTTACATTTGTTTTTATTAAACACATTTCTCCATGGATCAGTGTACAGTATATACTGACATGATTCATTGTGTGTCATGATTTGCATGCGTGTGTTTACTCATCTTACTTGAACTCCAGTCAACTTTGCCTGGTAAAAGATACATGTCCTTTTGTTGAAGCTTTTGTGATCACCATAGTGTTCCTAGGTTAAAACAGGTTCATATAAATATCAAGTCAAGCCACACGGGCCGTAAGTGCTAAACCAAGAACAGCAACAATCCTAACATAAGGCAAATATGAGTTATCCTAGTCCAGATTCCCACTCAGACAACGTTCCCCACTGACTGGCCGTCTGATGAACTTCTCTTGAAGGTGGCGTCCTCACGGTCTGGGCTGCATCCGCCGGCTCTGTGTGAGTCTCTAGGTGACGGGCCGATGGAGCAGTGGAGGCAGAACGTGTATGCGAAGGCCAGAAGCAGCAGGAGGCAGACCACGCAAAAAATGACAGTGATCAGGATGGTGTGCACTTGCATGTGCAGCTCCTCCCACGGCAGCTGGGTGGTGGTGGTCAGAGCTCCGAGGTTCAATGATGTAGCATTGAAACTGGGCTGTGCAGTCACTGTGGGCAGGTGAGGCTTCATGGAGGTCAGGGGGGGGACTTCCGGCATGATGGTATGATGTGTGTCCTCTGTGGGTCGGGATTTTGTCTTGGTTTATCACATGTAGAAATTAATATTCATGTTAACACAGTCATGATATTAAAATTACGGTTTTGTCTCTTTCTCAACAATACAGTAATTAGCAATGTAAACCTTATTAAAACAATTCAAAAATATTCATTTTAGAAACACATTCTCCATACAGTATTTAAAAAAGCAGCTGGTTAATTGTCTTGATCAAAGATGAGCAGTCTTTTGTCAGCTCTGAATCGTTTGTTCTTACCTGGACTGAGTGGTTGCAGCGTCTCTTGATGAGCAGAGCTCAGGAGAAATGAGAGCAATGGAGGACCACAGAGAGAGGGGGGGCTGGACTGAATGAGAGAGGCTGCTTGACCACAAACAACAGGGAGCCATTGTTGCCATGGCAACAAATGCTGAAGGGCCACTAATATGAAACTGATATCATAAAGCCTCAAGACTGAGTTTTACAATACACACACGGAGATATCAGGGGGTTTGAAACAGGCGAAAGAGCAGTGACACACGTTCAGCTCTTTAACTACACAATGCATGGCCCGAACAGTGTGAGTCAAATCCAACATGAGCCTCAAAAGCATCAAATAAAATCTGTTAAATTGAGACGTGTCGAATCCCTTTTGTGTGACGAGCCCAGCCCCCCGTCTGCCCTCGGATCGAACAGGCTTTCCAATGCTGCCACCTGTTGGTTAACAACACTGAACAACACACGACAGAACACCAGCTCGTCTCAACACAGGCTCCTGAGCCGTCTGGTCCCTTTCAAACAGCCATAATGACGCTTTGGTACAACTTGTAATCCCCCCCCCCCCCCGCTGGGCCCCCCCATCAGGTGCTGATCCTGCTGAAATGTTTCAGGACTTGCTCCAACTTTCAGTCGCCATGGAGATGACTGAATTGCTGTGCTTATACTCAGTCGTTTTGCTAAAACTGAGCAAGAAGGACAGGAAGCTGTTACCCCCCCCCCCCCCCCAGCAAAACCATGAATAAATACCAGAGAAGACAAAAGAAAAATATATATTCATTGACAACATTTCCTGTGGAGTAGGAGAGTAAGAGCTGATTCCAGAGAATATTCAGTGGGTTAATTACAGCTCCACACAATAGAAACAAAAGACCCATTAAATCCAGCTGAAGCTGAGTAGAGCCAAAATGGCTGACCTGAGGATTGTTCCACAAGGTCTCTGTAAAGGACAAAAGTGGGAGGAGAGAGCAGAGGGCCTTCACGACCCGGTGACTTGGATCTGAAAGTCATGTGGACTGAGGAGGTCATCTCAAATCAGTCGCACAAACAATGTTTTATTTGAGGGATTTCTACCTCAGAGCTGATCCCAAAAAGCATTTTATCAGTATTTCATCTTCTCACAGCTGGACGTGAGAGTTTGAATATGTGAATATGTAACTAACTGTATCCTCTCTGCTGCAGGGACTGTGTGTTGTGTAACAGCTCCAGAATTAACATACAAAACAAACATTTTCAGTGAAAGTGTCCCTGCTGAAAATTAGTCAGCCTTCCTGCGTGTAATTTCCTGCACAGTTTGTTCTGCCGGGCCTGGAGGATTTGATATCTTGTTGTGCCACACAAGTGCATCGGCGCAGACTCTCATCTCTCTCTCTCTCTCTCTCGCACAGGGAAAGAGCTCGTGGTCACGGCGCGTAAATAAAGACAGATGACAGCTGAGCAGCGGCAGGTCAGCCTGTTGTTGTTCCTCACGTCACTCAGGGAAGCTCTGGCCTTTACAGACACTCTCGTGGGCTTGAGGAGACAATTTATTAAAACTGTGACTTAATCATTAATCTGCCTGCTCCTGTTGTTTCTGCAAGTTGGTTTGAGCATGCTCGGCAATCCTGATTACAACAACAAATGAAGCAAAGTAGCAGAAATGACGAGTTATTTTATTATAAATCTCAAACACATACTTTAAACTCACAATGAACGGATGTCTATGAAACTGATAAACCCTAAAAGTTAAACATGGCTACACACTCAGCTTGGTTTCCAGAAAGCACACAGATTCACCAGACAAGGGTCTTTAGGATCAAGGGAACAAACACATGTTTAGGGCCGAACAATGATGAGTCAGAGCTTCAGTCACTTATCTTAGCTAGAAATGTTACATTTAAATCAACTACATTCGCAATATTTTCATAAAAATTACACAAATCGTAAAAACAACGTCATTGTTCAGATCTGTGAGCGGAGCAGGATCTGTGATAGGTGCATTCATTTGAAACGAGGTGATACATCTTGATTCCCTTGAATGAAATGAGGAGATGTCGACTCTCGGTTTGACTGTGGTCAGTGTCGCCGCTGGTTCACTTCTTCCTGTTCAGGATGTTGTTGCAAATCCAGTTCATGCCATCCTGTTGGAGAAATGACAACAAAACTGGTCAAGTTGGATTCTTAACCAAATTCAATCTATTTAAAGATTGATAGTAAACTTCAGCAAGTCAAAGAGGACGTTGATACAATTCTAAAAGTTAGGTAGGCAGAGATCACATCTATACAGTAGTTTGGGTTCCATCTGAAGCAGGAAGCCTGCTGGGTACTGACCTGAACTCCCTCCCCGTTCACAGCAGAGCAGGCCTGGATCTGCCACTCGCGGTCCCGGTACGTGTGCAGGTTGAGTCCCTCGGCGATCTCGCTGGCTGGCGATGCTGTGGCCAGATCCTGCTTGTTGGCAAAGATGAGAACTGGAACACCCTTTAGATTCTCCTCCTCGGTGAGCTCAGACAGCTCCTGCAAACACGCAGACACACAAAGACATTTAATAAAGTCACTTACTTACAAGAAAACATGAATGTATTTGCTGTATTAATCTCACCAGGCCCGTCTCTTCAAACCGCTTCTTGTCTGCACTGTCAATAACATAAATCTGAAAGAGCAACACAACAGGGAAGTCAGACTCTTATTTACTACAAGTAAAGTCAAGATTGAAGTATTTGTTTTTTGGCCTCAACATTTTTCTGCAGGTTTGTAACTCTTAGGATGAAGCTGCTCCCTCAGTTGTAATAAAACTCCTTTTTACTAATAGAGCACACACCTCGTCACACACAGTCCCCATATGAAACCACATCTAGATTCACTGGGTTCAGATTTTTAAACAACTTGCAGACACACTGATTTCATCAAGATCCAAGAATTATTCTCTGAGAAATCAGGAAAAATTTGGGAGGAAAAAACCTCTCAATATGTTAGAGAAAGTATGAAGACAAATCTGCCCCCTGATCCGGATCTGCACCATGATTTAATCGGTGGGGTCATGTCCCACCCTTCGAAAACATTTTAAGGAAATTTGATGAGCAGTTTTTGCGTAATCAAACTAACAAACAAGCAAATGGACAGAAACCCAACCTCTTTTGTGGAGGAAAAAAAGAACAATAAAGTTAAAGTATATATTAAGAAAGTCTCTTAATCAAGATCATTTTACAGTGTTTAACTAGTCTCCTGTCGTGAGTAATTAATGTATCAGCTCTTTGTTCTGTAAAATGTCCCATCATGCCTCAGTGAGATGCCTGTCTATTGCTTCTATCGTGTTCTCTTTATATTCTCAATGACAACCAGCAGATTTGGAATAAAGATCTAAACACAGAATGAATTGATTTGACTGAGGCCACTCACCAACAGGTCTGTGTTTTCCAGATACTTTTTCCAGAAGGGCCGGATCTTCCTCTGTCCTCCGATGTCCCAAACGTTGAGTTTCATCCCATGAGAGGCGACGCTCTTTATGTTGAAGCCCTGAGGTGAAAACACAGAGCTGAAGTCACTGTGCTGCACACGGCACCCTCTTCAGGATAACACCGTGGACGACCTCGCAGTCGGTTATGAATTAGGACTTGAACACACGTGTTAAGTTAATCTCTGTTTGTTTGCTCTTAGCTGCACTCTCATTACGTATGAGCAGGAGTCCCAGTGTTTATATGGAGATGGTCACAGAGTTAATCTGTGTTTTTCATAACACAGCTTTCTGTTTCAGCTGGTGAGGTTGTGTAACAACTTATCCCGAGGGCCGTCCGAGGAGCAAATCTGAGGATAAGACTGGGAGGATCAAGTGCAGTGTATGTGTTGTGTATGTGTTGTGCATGTGTTGTGTATGTGTCAGGTCTGATTTAGCTTTGTGGAGACTATTGCCATGTTGCACGGGACTGCGTCCTCTCTGCCTGATGTCTGATGAGCTGTCACACTCAACCTGGCCCTGCCTCTGCTCCATGTCTTGTCTTGTGAGAGCATTAGATAATCATATCAGAGGTAGAAATATATTCAAAATTATATTTATTGTGGCACATGGAGGAACCCTATTACTTTTCTTACTCATATTCTTATTATTCTTAATTTCACTCTTCTTCTTATAAGAAATAAATTACATAATAACAATAATGAGAACAATAATTTGTATGTGCAGTACGTTTAACAATGCTCAAAAACACTATACTTTAAATTAAATTTTTCTAATAAAAAGCTAATAAAAGCAATTGACAATAATAACTAAATACACATCCCAAACCCACATCATGCTCAAAGATTAAAAGCACTCCTGAAAAGGTGGGTGTTTGAAGGCGGACAGTTCTGTGCAGATTTATTGTGTGACTTTCATGACGTCATGAGCTCCTGACGTGTGAGTGTGTGAGTGTGAACATGGCACCTCACCTGCGTTGGTGTGATGGTGTTCACGTCCTCAGAGGCCAGGCTCTTCAGCAGGGTGGTCTTGCCGGCGTTGTCCAGGCCCAGGAGCACTATCCTGACCTCCCGCTCAGTGGATCCCTTCAGCTTCTCAATGACAGAGAGTAAGCCCTGCAGGAGGGAAGCACCCATGCGCTCACTGATAGCATCTTTCAATACTTACAATACTTATCTCAGTGTGGAAATCAAACAAATATCATGACAGGCCGTTCATCATTGGATATTTCAAGTTTGTAATGTTTGGGTTTGGGAAATGAGAGCATGTGAGCGAGCGCCTGATGAAAATCCCCCTGACCTCTTTCCAATTTGAGGTCAAAGCTCCCCTTACACACCTATTGCTCCGCCCACCCAACGACCAATCTCCTGCCCTGATTTCTGGTGCTCCAGCTCGGCTGCCTCTGCTCATATCATATTTTATATAACAGTTCTCCATTTGTTGGGATTGGTCTGAGGCCAGGTTGCACAACTACAGGCTAAAGACGCACTGTAGATGTACAAATTTGATTCAAGGTGATGGATACTGCAGCGTATATGTGATTAACTGTAAATCAAATGGTATACGAGGGTCCTCTGAGGTGTATAATTATAGTTTTATACGGTATCAACATAACTAGAGAAATTGAAGAATTAAAAAATCCAACCATCATGGCTGAAAGCTGCATCTACAAAATGTCATTCTCTAAAACAGACTTCATATTTGCAGGGTCGCACCTCGTTAGAAATTCTCCCGCATCAAGTGGACAGTAAAGGTTTCATAAGTCCCCTTGCTCCAGATCAGGTGCTCTTACCTTTTGAGCTTCTCCCATGGTGGCGTGTGTCCTGTGGGTCGGCTGGAGGGCTGCAGCTACATTCTCCAGTGAGGCTCACTCAGGTGTGTAGGCTGCCCGGCTCGCCCAGGCACAACAGGTCCCAGCAGTCTCTCCTCTATTCCCTCTCCTACCTCAGTAAACTTGGGTGGGCTCAGTGCAACGGGTGTGAATGTGGTGGTAGTGTCCACCTGGGCGTCAATTGCTCCCCACTGTCGCCTTGGAGTTAGCAGGCAGGCAGAGGGGGAGGGTGGATGGGACTGGGATTAGGAGGCCAGAATTAGCCCTTGTCCATGCAAAGGCCACCCTGTCCACCCTCCCCCGCCCGCCTCCCTCTGCCCATCCCTCCATCTCAACTTTGCAGTGGCTTTACCTGGATTATCCCTTAGCCACCTGCTCTGGGAGGAAACTTAACAAACACTCCGTCCTGACACACTCTCAAACACAGATATCACGAGGAGGAAAAACACACCTCACACATTTCGCCGTACAGGCCGAGGGCAGACTGACAGTGTGAGCTTTAATGCATAAACTTCAGAGAGGATTATATCGCGCCGCTGAACCAGGGGAACTTTGCATTTCTGTTTTTCATAAGTCAACTTTCAAATCCCACGTCCATCCCTCTCCTGTAGAAGAGTGGAAAGCTTTATCGGCCCGTATATCCATTACACGGCAGCGCCCGCAAAGCTGCTCGGTGTCGTGTGCGCTCGTGTGAATGGAGCATTCAGCGGGATTAGTTTGAACAAGTCGGTCCTGTGTCTGGATTAAAACGTTTCTGGGCTCTTTCCCTCGACCGGAGAGGCTTGCTGGTCAGTGGGCGCGGCTAACATGAACGCTGTGTTATACAATGGATCCGCCCTGGACTGGAAACGGGCCCTACATAAGCTTTGACCTCACCTGATCACACACACACACACAAACACACACACACACACACACACACACACACACACACACACACACACACACACACACACACACACACACACAGAGTCACAGAGTTTGCCTCAAAGACAGGGATTAAAGAAGTTTTATTTCGATATGAAATACTATGATAGCAGATTGTGAAACAG